>NW_027422267.1:0-215289 GCF_037893015.1 Macrotis lagotis | reverse complement strand
CAAGCAAAGAGTAACGGAAGGTAAGCTAGGCAAGGAAAAGGAAGGAAAGGCCAGGGTAACGGAAGGAACGGCACGGCAAGGGGAAACAAGTCTAAGGCACGACACCGAACGCTAGGCAATGAACGGCAAGGCAATGAAAGGGTAACGCGTTTGAAAGCACGGTCAGGCGAGGCTACGCTAAGGCAGGACAACGCAAGGCTAGGCAATGCAGGGAAGGGAAGCAAAGAGTAACGGAAGGTAAGCAAGGCAAGGAAAAGCAAGGAAAGGCAAGGGTAACGGAAGGAACTGCACGGCAAGGGGAAACAAGGCTAAGGCACGGCAACGCAGGCTGGGCAATGCACGGTAAGGCAAGGAAAGGGTAACGCATGGGAAAGCACGGTCAGGCGAGGCAAGGCTAAGGCATGACAACGCAAGGCTAGGCAATGCACGGAAAGCAAGCAAAGAGTAACGGAACGCAAGGAAGGCAAGGGAAAGCAAGGGAAGGCAAGGGTAACGGAAGGAACGGCACGGCAAGGGGAAACAAGGCTAAGGCACGACAACGCACGGCTAGGCAATGCACGGCAAGGCAAGGAAAGGGTAACGCATGGGAAAGCACGGTCAGGCGAGGCAAGGATAAGGCACGACAATGCAAGGCTAGGCAATGCACGGCAAGGCAAGGAAAGAGTAACGGAAGGAAAGCAAGGCAAGGCAAAGCCAGGAAAGGCAAGTGTAACAAAATGCACGCCACGGCAAGGGGAAACAAGGCTAAGGCACGACAACGCACGGCTAGGCAATGCACGGCAAGGCAAGGAAAGGGTAACGCAAGGCAAGGCACGGTCAGGCGAGGCAAGGCTAAGGCACGACAACGCAAGGCTAGGCAATGCACGACAATGCAAGGAAAGCTTAAAGCAAAGGAAGGCACGGTCAGGCGAGATAAGGCTAAGGCACGACAACGCAAGGCTAGGCAATGCAGGGAAGGGAAGCAAAGAGTAACGGAAGGTAATCAAGGCAAGGAAAAGCAAGGAAAGGCAAGGGTAACGGAAGGAACGGCACGGCAAGGGGAAACAAGGCTTAGGCACGGCAACGCAGGTTAGGCAATGCACGGCAAGGCAAGGAAAGGGTAACGCATGGGAAATCACGGTCAGGCGAGGCAAGGCTAAGGCATGACAACGCAAGGCTAGGCAATGCACGGAAAGCAAGCAAAGAGTAACGGAACGCAAGGAAGGCAAGAGAAAGCAAGGGAAGGCAAGGGTAACGGAAGGAACGGCACGGCAAGGGGAAACAAGGCTAAGGCACGGCAACGTAGGTTAGGAAATGCACGGCAAGGCAAGGAAAGGGTAACGCATGGGAAAGCACGTTCAGGCGAGGCAAGGCTAAGGCACGACAACGCAAGGCTAGGCAATGCACGGAAGGCAAGCAAAGAGTAACGGAAGGTAAGGAAGGCAAGGGAAAGCAAAGAAAGTCAAGTGTAACGGAAGGAACGGCACGGCAAGGGGAAACAAGACTAAGACACGACAACGCACGGCTAGGCAATGCACGGCAAGGCAAGGAAAGGGTAACGCAAGCAAAGGCACGGTGAGGCTAGGCAAGGCTAATGCACGAAAACGCAAGGCTAGGCGATGCACGACAATGCAAGTAAAGCTTAAAGCAAAGGAAGGCAAGGTCAGGCGAGATAATGCTAATGCACGACAACGCAAGGCTAGGAAATTCAGGGAAGGCAAGCAAAGAGTAACGGAAGGTAAGCTAGGCAAGGAAAAGGAAGGAAAGGCCAGGGTAACGGAAGGAACGGCAGGGCAAGGGGAAACAAGTCTAAGGCACGACACCGAACGCTAGGCAATGAACGGCAAGTCAAGGAAAGGGTAAGGCATTTGAAAGCACGGTCAGGCGAGGCAACGCTAAGGTATGACAACGCAAGGCTAGGCAATGCACGGAAGGCAAGCAAAGAGTAACGGAAGGTAAGGAAGGCAAGGGAAAGCAGGGAAAGGCAAGTGTAACGGAAGGAACGGCACGGCAAGGGAAACAAGGCTAAGGCACGACAACGCACGCTAGGCAATGCACGGCAAAGCAAGGAAAGGGTAACGCATGGGAAAGCACGGTAAGGGGGGCAAGGCTAAGGCATGACAACGCAAGGCTAGGCAATGCACGGAATCAAGCAAGGAGTAACGGAACGCAAGGAAGGAAAGGGAAAGCAAGGGAAGGCAAGGGTAACGGAAGGAATGGCACGGCAAGGGGTAACAAGGCTAAGGCACGAGAAGGCAGGGCTAGGCAATTCACCGCAAGGCAAGGAAAGGGTAACGCAAGGGAAGGCACGGTCAGGTGAGGCAAGGCTAATGCACGACAATGCAAGGCTAGGCAGTGCACGGAAAGTAAGCAAAGAGTAACGGAACGCAAGGAAGGCAAGAGAAAGCAAGGGAATGCAAGGGTAACGGAAGGAACGGCACGGCAAGGGGAAACAAGGCTAAGGCACGGCAACGTAGGCTAGGCAATGCACGGCAAGGCAAGGAAAGGGTAACGCATGGGAAAGCACGTTCAGGCGAGGCAAGGCTAAGGCACGACAACGCAAGGCTTGGCAATGCACGGAAGGCAAGCAAAGAGTAACGGAAGGTAAGGAAGGCAAGGGAAAGCAAAGAAAGGCAAGTGTAACGGAAGGAACGGCACGGCAAGGGGAAAAAAGGCTAAGGCACGACAACGCACGGCTAGGCAATGCACGGCAAGGCAAGCAAAGGGTAACGCAAGGAAAGGCACGGTGAGGCTAGGCAAGGCTAAAGCACGACAACGCACGGCTAGGCAATGCACAGGAAGGCAAGGAAAGGGTAACTCAAGACAAGGCACGGTCAGGCGAGGCAAGTCTAAGGCACGACAACGCAAGGATGTGCAATGCACGGAAGGGAAGCAAAGACTAACGGAAGGCTTCGAAGGCAAGGGAAAGCAAGGCAAGGCAAGGGTAACGGAAGGAACGGCACGGCAAGAGGTAACAAGTCTAAGGCACGACAACGCACAGCTAGGCAATGCACGTCAAGGCAAGGAAAGGGTAAAGCAAGGGAAGGCACTGTCAGGCGAGATGAGGCTAAGGCACGACAACGCAAGGCTAGGCAATGCAGGGAAGGCAAGCAAGGAGTAACGGAAGGTAAGGAAGCAAGGGAAAGCAAGGCAAGGCAAGTTTAACGGAAGGAACCGCACGGCAAGGGGAATCAAGGCTAAGGCACGACAACGCACGCTAGGCAATGCACGGCAAGGCAAGGAAAGGGTAACGCAAGGGAAAGCACGGTCAGGCGAGGCAAGGCAATGGCACGACAACGCAAGGCTAGGCAATGTACGGAAGGCAAGCAAAAAGTAACGGAAGGGAAGGAAGGCAAGGTATAGAAAGGGAAGGCAAGGGTAACGGAAGGACGGCATTGCAAAGGGTAACAAGGCTAAGGCACGACAACCCACGGCTATTCAATGCACGGCAAGGCAAGGAAAGGGTCACGCAAGGGAAGGCACGGTCAGGCGAGGCAAGGCTAAGGCACGACAACGCAAGGCTAGGCAATGCACGGAAGGCAAGCAAAGAGTAACGGAAGGTAAGGAAGGCAAGGGAAAGCAAAGAAAGGCAAGTGTAACGGAAGGAATTGCACGGCAAGGGGAAACAAGGCTAAGGCACGACAACGCACGGCTAGGCAATTCACGGCAAGGCAAGCAAAGGGTAACGCAAGGCAAGGCACGGTGAGGCTAGGCAAGGCTAATGCACGAAAACGCAAGGCTAGGCAATGCACGACAATGCAAGGAAAGCTTAAAGCAAAGGAAGGCAAGGTCAGGCGAGATAAGGCTAAGGCACGACAACGCAAGGCTAGGAAATTCAGGGAAGGCAAGCAAAGAGTAACGGAAGGTAAGCTAGGCAAAGAAAGGGAAGGAAAGGCCAGGGTAACGGAAGGAACGGCACGGCAAGGGGAAACAAGTCTAAGGCACGACACCGAACGCTAGGCAATGAACGGCAAGGCAATTAAAGGGTAACGTATTTGAAAGCACGGTCAGGCGAGGCAACGCTAAGGCACGACAATGCAAGGCTAGGCAATGCACGGCAAGGCAAGGAAAGAGTAACGGAAGGAAAGGAAGGCAAGGCAAAGCCAGGCAAGGCAAGTGTAACAAAAGGCACGCCACGGCAAGGGGAAACAAGGCTAAGGCACGACAACGCACGGCTAGGCAATGCACGGCAAGGCAAGGAAAGGGTAACGCAAGGCAAGGCACGGTGAGGCTAGGCAAGGCTAATGCACGACAACGCAAGGCTGCGCAATGCACGACAATGCAAGGAATGCTTAAAGCAAAGGAAGGCACGGTCAGGCGAGATAAGGCTAAGGCACGACAACGCAAGGCCAGGCAATGCAGGGAAGGGAAGCAAAGAGGAACGGAAGGTAAGCAAGGCAAGGAAAAGCAAGGAAAGGCAAGGGTAACGGAAGGAACTGCACGGCAAGGGGAAACAAGGCTAAGGCACGGCAACGCAGGCTGGGCAATGCACGGCAAGGCAAGGAAAGGGTAACGCATGGGAAAGCACGTTCAGGCGAGGCAAGGCTAAGGCACGACAACGCAAGTCTAGGCAATGCACGGAAGGCAAGCAAACAGTAACGGAAGGTAAGGAAGGCAAGGGAAAGCAAAGAAAAGCAAGTGTAACGGAAGGAACGGCACGGCAAGGGGAAACAAGGCTAAGGCACGATAACGCACGGCTAGGCAATGCACGGCAAGGCAAGCAAAGGGTAACGCAAGGCAAGGCACGGTGAGGCTAGGCAAGGCTAATGCACGAAAACGCAAGGCTAGGCAATGCACGACAATGCAAGGAAAGCTTAAAGCAAAGGAAGGCAAGGTCAGCCGAGATAAGGCAAAGGCACGGCAGCGCAAGGCTAGGCAATTCAGGGAAGGCAAGCAAAGAGTAACGGAAGGTAAGCAAGGCAAGGAAAAGCAAGGAAAGGCAAGGGTAACGGAAGGAACGGCACGGCAAGGGGAAACAAGTGTAAGGCACGACACCGAACGCTAGGCAATGAACGGCAATGCAAGGAAAGGGTAACGCATGGGAAAGCACGGTCAGGCGAGGCAAGGCTAAGGCACGACAACGCAAGGCTAGGCAATGCACGGAAGGCAAGCAAAGAGTAACGGAAGGTAAGGAAGGCAAGGGAAAGCAAGGAAAGCAAGTGTAACGGAAGGAACGGCACGGCAAGGGGAAACAAGGCTAAGGCACGACAACGCACGCTAGGCAATGCACGGCAAGGCAAGGAAAGGGTAACGCATGGGAAAGCACGGTCAGGCGAGGCAAGGCTTATGCATGACAACGCAAGGCTAGGCAATGCACGGAAAGCAAGCAAAGAGTAACGGAACGCAAGGAAGGCAAGGGAAAGCAAGGGAAGGCAAGTGTAAGGGAAGGAACGGCACGGCAAGGGGAAACAAGTATAAGGCACGACACCGAACGCTAGGCAATGAACGGCAAGGCAAGGAAAGTGTAACGCATGGGAAAGCACGGTCAGGCGAGGCAAGGCTAAGGCACGACAACGCAAGGCTAGGCAATGCACGGAAGGCAAGCAAAGAGTAACGGAAGGTAAGGAAGGCAAGGGAAAGCAAGGAAAGGCAAGTGTAAGGGAAGCAACGGCACGGCAAGGGGAAACAAGGCTAAGGCACGACAACGCACGCTAGGCAATGCACGGCAAGGCAAGGAAAGAGTAACGGAAGGAAAGGAAGGCAAGGCAAAGCTAGGCAAGGCAAGTGTAACAAAAGGCACGCAAAGGCAAGGGGAAACAAGGCTAAGGCACGACAACGCACGCTAGGCAATGCACGGCAAGGCAAGGAAAGGGTAACGCATGGGAAAGCACGGTCAGGCGAGGCAAGGCTAAGGCATGACAACGCAAGGCTAGGCAATGCACGGAAAGTAAGCAAAGAGTAACGGAACGCAAGGAAGGCAAGGGAAAGCAAGGGTAGGCAATTGTAACGGAAGGAACGGCACGGCAAGGGGAAACAAGGCTAAGGCACGACAACGTACGGCTAGGCAATGCACGGCAAGGCAAGCAAAGGGTAACGCAAGGAAAGGCACCGTGAGGCTAGGCAAGGCTAATGCAGGAAAACAGAAGGCTAGGCGATGGACGACAATGCAAGGAAAGCTTAAAGCAAAGGAAGGCAAGGTCAGGCGAGATAAGGCTAAGGCACGACAACGCAAGGCTAGGCAATGCAGGGAAGGCAAGCAAAGAGTAACGGAAGGTAAGCAAGGCAAGGAAAAGCAAGGAAAGGCAAGGGTAACGGAAGGAACGGCACGGCAAGGGGAAACAAGTGTAAGGCACGACACCGAACGCTAGGCAATGAACGGCAATGCAAGGAAAGGGTAACGCATGGGAAAGCACGGTCAGGCGAGGCAAGGCTAAGGCACGACAACGCAAGGCTAGGCAATGCACGAAAGGCAAGCAAAGAGTAACGGAAGGTAAGGAAGGCAAGGGAAAGCAAGGAAAGGCAAGTGTAACGGAAGGAACGGCACGGCAAGGGGAAACAAGGCTAAGGCACGACAACGCACGCTAGGCAATGCACGGAAGGCAAGCAAAGGGTAACGGAAGGTAAGGAAGGCAAGGGAAAGCAAGGAAAGGCAAGTGTAACGGAAGGAACGGCACGGCAAGGGGAAACAAGGCAAAGGCACGACAACGCACGGCTAGGCAATGCACGGCAAGGCAAGGAAAGGGTAACGCATGGGAAAGCACGGTCAGGCGAGGCAAGGCTAAGGCATGACAACGCAAGGCTAGGCAATGCACGGAAAGCAAGCAAAGTGTAACGGAACGCAAGGAAGGCAAGGGAAAGCAAGGGAAGTCAAGGGTAACGGAAGGAACGGCACGGCAAGGGGTAACAAGGCTAAGGCACGACAACGCAGGGCTAGGCAATGCACGGCAAGGCAAGGAAAGGGTAACGCAGGGGAAGGCACGGTCAGGTGAGGCAAGGATAAGGCACGACAATGCAAGGCTTGGCAATGCACAGCAAGGCAAGGAAAGAGTAACGGAAGGAAAGGAAGGCAAGCAAAGCCAGGCAAGGCAAGTGTAACAAAAGGCACGCCACGGCAAGGGGAAACAAGGCTAAGGCACGACAACGCACGGCTAGGCAATGCACGGCAAGGCAAGCAAAGGGTAACGCAAGGCAAGGCACGGTGAGGCTAGGCAAGGCTAATGCACGACAACGCAAGGCTAGGCAATGCACGACAATGCAAGGAAAGCTTAAAGCAAAGGAAGGCACGGTCAGGCGAGATAAGGCTAAGGCACGACAACGCAAGGCTAGGAAATTCAGGGAAGGCAAGCAAAGAGTAACGGAAGGTAAGCTAGGCAAGGAAAAGGAAGGAAAGGCCAGGGTAACGGAAGGAACGGCACGGCAAGGGGAAACAAGTCTAAGGCACGACAACGCACGCTAGGCAATGCACGGCAAGGCAAGGAAAGGGTAACGCATGGGAAAGCACGGTCAGGCGAGGCAAGCCTAAGGCAGGACAACGCAAGGCTAGGCAATGCACGGAAGGGAAGCAAAGAGTAACGGAAGGTAAGCAAGGCAAGGAAAAGCAAGGAAAGGCAAGGGTAACGGAAGGAACTGCACGGCAAGGGGAAACAAGGCTAAGGCACGGCAACGCAGGCTGGGCAATGCACGGCAAGGCAAGCAAAGGGTAACGCATGGGAAAGCACGGTCAGGCGAGGCAAGGCTAAGGCACGACAACGCAAGGCTTGGCAATGCACGGAAGGCAAGCAAAGAGTAACGGAAGGTAAGGAAGGCAAGGGAAAGCAAAGAAAGGCAAGTGTAACGGAAGGAACGGCACGGCAAGGGGAAACAAGGCTAAGGCACGACAACGCACGGCTAGGCAATGCACGGCAAGGCAAGCAAAGGGTAACGCAAGGAAAGGCACGGTGAGGCTAGGCAAGGCTAAGGCACGACAACGCAAGGCTAGGCAATGCACGGAAGGCAAGCAAAGAGTAACGGAAGGTAAGGAAGGCAAGGGAAAGCAAGGAAAGGCAAGTGTAACGGAAGGAACGGCACGGCAAGGGCTAACAAGGCTAAGGCACGACAACGCAGGGCTAGGCAATGCACGTCAAAGCAAGGATAAGGCACGACAATGCAAGGCTAGGCAATGCACGGCAAGGCAAGGAAAGAGTAACGGAAGGAAAGGAAGGCAAGGCAAAGCCAGGAAAGGCAAGTGTAACGGAAGGAACGGCACGGCAAGGGGAAACAAGGCTAAGGCACGACAACGCACGGCTAGGCAATGCACGGCAAGGCAAGCAAAGGGTAACGCAAGGCAAGGCACGGTGAGGCTAGGCAAGGCTAATGCACGACAACGCAAGGCTACGCAATGCACGACAATGCAAGGAGAGCTTAAAGCAAAGGAAGGCACGGTCAGGCGAGATAAGGCTAAGGCACGACAACGCAAGGCCAGGCAATGCAGGGAAGGCAAGCAAAGAGTAACGGAAGGTAAGCAAGGCAAGGATAAGGAAGGAAAGGCCAGGGTAACGGAAGGAACGGCACGGCAAGGGGAAACAAGTCTAAGGCACGACACCGAACGCTAGGCAATGAACGGCAAGGGAAGGAAAGGGTAACGTATTTGAAAGCACGGTCAGGCGAGGCAAGGATAAGGCACGACAATGCAAGGCTAGGCAATGCACGGCAAGGCAAGGAAAGAGTAACGGAAGGAAAGGAAGGCAAGGCAAAGCCAGAAAAGGCAAGTGTAACAAAAGGCACGCCACGGCAAGGGGAAACAAGGCTAAGGCACGACAACGCACGGGTAGGCAATGCACGGCAAGGCAAGGGAAGGGGAACGCATGGGAAAGCACGGTCAGGCGAGGCAAGGCTTATGCATGACAACGCAAGGCTAGGCAATGCACGGAAAGCAAGCAAAGAGTAACGGAACGCAAGGAAGGCAAGGGAAAGCAAGGGAAGGCAAGGGTAACGGAAGGAACGGCACGGCAAGGGGAAACAAGTCTAAGGCACGACACCGAACGCTAGGCAATGAACGGCAAGGCAAGGAAAGTGTAACGCATGGGAAAGCACGGTCAGGCGAGGCAAGGCTAAGGGACGACAACTCAAGGCTAGGCAATGCACGGAAGGCAAGCAAAGAGTAACGGAAGGTAAGGAAGGCAAGGGAAAGCAAGGAAAGGCAAGTGTAAGGGAAGCAACGGCACGGCAAGGGGAAACAAGGCTAAGGCACGACAACGCACGCTAGGCAATGCACGGCAAGGCAAGGAAAGAGTAACGGAAGGAAAGGAAGGCAAGGCAAAGCCAGGCAAGGCAAGTGTAACAAAAGGCACGCAACGGCAAGGGGAATCAAGGCTAAGGCACGACAACGCACGGCTAGGCAATGCACGGCAAGGCAAGGAAAGGGTAACGCATGGGAAAGCACGGTCAGGCGAGGCAAGGCTAAGGCATGACAACGCAAGGCTAGGCAATGCACGGAAAGCAAGCAAAGAGTAACGGAACGCAAGGAAGGCAAGGGAAAGCAAGGGAAGGCAAGGGTAACGGAAGGAACGGCACGGCAAGGGGTAAGAAGGCTAAGGCACGACAACGCAGGGCTAGGCAATGCACGGCAAGGCAAGGAAAGGGTAACGCAGGGGAATGCACGGTCAGGTGAGGCAAGGATAAGGCACGACAATGCAAGGCTAGGCAATGCACGGCAAGGCAAGGAAAGAGTAACGGAAGGAAAGGAAGGCAAGGCAAAGCCAGGCAAGGCAAGTGTAACAAAAGGCACGCCACGGCAAGGGGAAACAAGGCTAAGGCACGACAACGCACGGCTAGGCAATGCACGGCAAGCAAGGAAAGGGTAACGCAAGGCAAGGCACGGTGAGGCTAGGCAAGGCTAATGCACGACAAAGCAAGGCTAGGCAATGCACGACAATGCAAGGAAAGCTTAAAGCAAAGGAAGGCACGGTCAGGCGAGATAAGGATAAGGCACGACAACGCAAGGCTAGGCAATACAGGGAAGGGAAGCAAAGAGTAACGGAAGGTAAGCAAGGCAAGGAAAAGCAAGGAAAGGCAAGGGTAACGGAAGGAACGGCACGGCAAGGGGAAACAAGGCTAAGGCACGGCAACGCAGGCTAAGCAATGCACGGCAAGGCAAGGAAAGGGTAACGCATGGGAAAGCACGGTCAGGCGAGGCAAGGCTAAGGCATGACAACGCAAGGCTAGGCAATGCACGGAAAGTAAGCAAAGAGAAACGGAACGCAAGGCAGGCAAGGGAAAGCAAGGGAAGGCAATTGTAACGGAAGGAACGGCACGGCAAGGGGAAACAAGGCTAAGGCACGGAAACGTAGGCTAGGCAATGCACGGCAAGGCAAGGAAAGGGTAACGCATGGGAAAGCACGTTCATGCGAGGCAAGGCTAAGGCACGACAACGCAAGGCTAGGCAATGCACGGAAGGCAAGCAAAGAGTAACGGAAGGTAAGGAAGGCAAGGGAAAGCAAAGAAAGTCAAGTGTAACGGAAGGAACGGCACGGCAAGGGGAAACAAGGCTAAGGCACGACAACGCACGGCTAGGCAATGCACGGCAAGGCAAGCAAAGGGTAAAGCAAGGAAAGGCACGGTGAGGCTAGGCAAGGCTAATGCATGAAAACGCAAGGCTAGGCGATGCACGACAATGCAAGGAAAGCTTAAAGCAAAGGAAGGCAAGGTCAGGCGAGATAAGGCTAAGGCACGACAACGCAAGGCTAGGAAATTCAGGGAAGGCAAGCAAAGAGTAACGGAAGGTAAGCTAGGCAAGGAAAAGGAAGGAAAGGCCAGGGTAACGGAAGGAATGGCACGGCAAGGGACAAAAAGTCTCAGGCACGACACCGAACGCTAGGCAATGAACGGCAAGGCAAGGAAAGGGTAACGCATTTGAAAGCAGGGTCAGGCGAGGCAACGCTAAGGCCCGACAACGCAAGGCTAGGCAATGCAAGGCAAGGCAAGGAAAGAGTAACGGAAGGAAAGGAAGGCAAGGCAAAGCCAGGCAAGGCAAGTGTAACAAAAGGCACGCAAAGGCAAGGGGAAACAAGGCTAAGGCACGACAACGCACGCTAGGCAATGCACGGCAAGGCAAGGAAAGGGTAACGCATGGGAAAGCACGGTCAGGCGAGGCAAGGCTAAGGCATGACAACGCAAGGCTAGGCAATGCACGGAAAGTAAGCAAACAGTAACGGAACGCAAGGAAGGCAAGGGAAAGCAAGGGTAGGCAATTGTAACGGAAGGAACGGCACGGCAAGGGGAAATAAGGCTAAGGCACGACAACGTACGGCTAGGCAATGCACGGCAAGGCAAGCAAAGGGTAACGCAAGGAAAGGCACGGTGAGGCTAGGCAAGGCTAATGCAGGAAAACAGAAGGCTAGGCGATGCACGACAATGCAAGGAAAGCTTAAAGCAAAGGAAGGCAAGGTCAGGCGAGATAAGGCTAAGGCACGACAACGCAAGGCTAGGAAATTCAGGGAAGGCAAGCAAAGAGTAACGGAAGGTAAGCAAGGCAAGGAAAAGGAAGGAAAGGCCAGGGTAACGGAAGGAACGGCACGGCAAGGGGAAACAAGTGTAAGGCACGACACCGAACGCTAGGCAATGAACGGCAATGCAAGGAAAGGGTAACGCATGGGAAAGCACGGTCAGGCGAGGCAAGGCTAAGGCACGACAACGCAAGGCTAGGCAATGCACGAAAGGCAAGCAAAGAGTAACGGAAGGTAAGGAAGGCAAGGGAAAGCAAGGAAAGGCAAGTGTAACGGAAGGAACGGCACGGCAAGGGGAAACAAGGCTAAGGCACGACAACGCACGCTAGGCAATGCACGGAAGGCAAGCAAAGGGTAACGGAAGGTAAGGAAGGCAAGGGAAAGCAAGGAAAGGCAAGTGTAACGGAAGGAACGGCACGGCAAGGGGAAACAAGGCAAAGGCACGACAATGCACGGCTAGGAAATGCACGGCAAGGCAAGGAAAGGGTAACGCATGGGAAAGCACGGTCAGGCGAGGCAAGGCTAAGGCATGACAACGCAAGGCTAGGCAATGCACGGAAAGCAAGCAAAGAGTAACGGAAAGCAAGGAAGGCAAGGGAAAGCAAGGGAAGGCAAGGGTAACGGAAGGAACGGCACGGCAAGGGGTAACAAGGCTAAGGCACGACAACGCAGGGCTAGGCAATGCACGGCAAGGCAAGGAAAGGGTAACGCAGGGGAAGGCACGGTCAGGTGAGGCAAGGATAAGGCACGACAATGCAAGGCTAGGCAATGCACAGCAAGGCAAGGAAAGAGTAACGGAAGGAAAGGAAGGCAAGCAAAGCCAGGTAAGGCAAGTGTAACAAAAGGCACGCCACGGCAAGGGGAAACAAGGCTAAGGCACGACAACGCACGGCTAGGCAATGCACGGCAAGGCAAGGAAAGGGTAACGCAAGGCAAGGCACGGTGAGGCTAGGCAAGGCTAATGCACGAAAACGCAAGGCTAGGCAATGCACGACAATGCAAGGAAAGCTTAAAGCAAAGGAAGGCAAGGTCAGGCGAGATAAGGCTAAGGCACGACAACGCAAGGCTAGGAAATTCAGGGAAGGCAAGCAAAGAGTAACGGAAGGTAAGCTAGGCAAGGAAAAGGAAGGAAAGGCCAGGGTAACGGAAGGAACGGCACGGCAAGGGGAAACAAGTCTAAGGCACGACACCGAACGCTAGGCAATGAACGGCAAGGCAAGGAAAGGGTAACGCGTTTGAAAGCACGGTCAGGCGAGGCTACGCTAAGGCAGGACAACGCAAGGCTAGGCAATGCAGGGAAGGGAAGCAAAGAGTAACGGAAGGTAAGCAAGGCAAGGAAAAGCAAGGAAAGGCAAGGGTAACGGAAGGAACTGCACGGCAAGGGGAAACAAGGCTAAGGCACGGCAACGCAGGCTGGGCAATGCACGGTAAGGCAAGGAAAGGGTAACGCATGGGAAAGCACGGTCAGGCGAGGCAAGGCTAAGGCATGACAACGCAAGGCTAGGCCATGCACGGAAGGCAAGCAAAGAGTAACGGAAGGTAAGGAAGGCAAGGGAAAGCAAGGGAAGGCAAGTGTAACGGAAGGAACGGCACGGCAAGGGGAAACAAGGCTAAGGCACGACAACGCAGGGCTAGGCAATGCACGGCAAGGCAAGGAAAGGGTAACGCAGGGGAAGGCACGGTCAGGTGAGGCAAGGATAAGGCACGACAATGCAAGGCTAGGCAATGCACGGCAAGGCAAGGAAAGAGTAACGGAAGGAAAGCAAGGCAAGGCAAAGCCAGGAAAGGCAAGTGTAACAAAATGCACGACACGGAAAGGGGAAACAAGGCTAAGGCACGACAACGCACGGCTAGGCAATGCACGGCCAGGCAAGGAAAGGGTAACGCAAGGCAAGGCACGGTGAGGCTAGGCAAGGTTAATGCACGACAACGCAAGGCTAGGCAATGCACGACAATGCAAGGAAAGCTTAAAGCAAAGGAAGGCACGGTCAGGCGAGATAAGGCTAAGGCACGACAATGCAAGGCTAGGCAATGCAGGGAAGGGAAGCAAAGAGTAACGGAAGGTAATCAAGGCAAGGAAAAGCAAGGAAAGGCAAGGGTAACGGAAGGAACGGCACGGCAAGGGGAAACAAGGTTAAGGCACGACAACGCATGCTAGGCAATGCACGGCAAGGCAAGGAAAGGGTAACGCATGGGAAAGCACGGTCAGGCGAGGCAAGGCTAAGGCATGACAACGCAAGGCTAGGCAATGCACGGAAAGTAAGCAAAGAGTAACGGAACGCAAGGAAGGCAAGGGAAAGCAAGGGAAGGGGAAACAAGGCTAAGGCACGGCAACGTAGGTTAGGAAATGCACGGCAAGGCAAGGAAAGGGTAACGCATGGGAAAGCACGGTCAGGCAAAGCAAGGATAAGGCACGACAATGCAAGGCTAGGCAATGCACGGCAAGGCAAGGAAAGAGTAACGGAAGGAAAGGAAGGCAAGGCAAATCCAGGCAAGGCAAGTGTAACAAAAGGCACGCCACGGCAAGGGGAAACAAGGCTAAGGCACGACAACGCACGGCTAGGCAATGCACGGCAAGGCAAGGAAAGGGTAACGCAAGGCAAGGCACGGTGAGGCTAGGCAAGGCTAATGCACGACAACGCAAGGCTACGCAATGCACGACAATGCAAGGAGAGCTTAAAGCAAAGGAAGGCACGGTCAGGCGAGATAAGGCTAAGGCACGACAACGCAAGGCCAGGCAATGCAGGGAAGGGAAGCAAAGAGTAACGGAAGGTAAGCAAGGCAAGGAAAAGCAAGGAAAGGCAAGGGTAACGGAAGGAACTGCACGGCAAGGGGAAACAAGGCTAAGGCACGGCAACGCAGGCTGGGCAATGCACGGCAAGGCAAGCAAAGGGTAACGCATGGGAAAGCACGTTCAGGCGAGGCAAGGCTAAGGCACGACAACGCAAGGCTTGGCGATGCACGGAAGGCAAGCAAAGAGTAACGGAAGGTAAGGAAGGCAAGGGAAATCAAAGAAAGGCAAGTGTAACGGAAGGAACGGCACGGCAAGGGGAAACAAGGCTAAGGCACGACAACGCACGGCTAGGCAATGCACGGCAAGGCAAGCAAAGGGTAACGCAAGGAAAGGCACGGTGAGGCTAGGCAAGTCTAATGCACGAAAACGCAAGGCTAGGCGATGCACGACAATGCAAGGAAACCTTAAAGCAAAGGAAGGCAAGGTCAGGCGAGATAAGGCTAAGGCACCACAACGCAAGGCTAGGAAATTCAGGGAAGGCAAGCAAAGAGTAACGGAAGGTAAGCAAGGCAAGGATAAGGAAGGAAAGGCCAGGGTAACGGAAGGAACGGCACGGCAAGGGGAAACAAGTCTAAGGCACGACACCGAACGCTAGGCAATGAACGGCAAGGGAAGGAAAGGGTAACGCATTTGAAAGCACGGTCAGGCGAGGCAAGGATAAGGCACGACAATGCAAGGCTAGGCAATGCACGGCAAGGCAAGGAAAGAGTAACGGAAGGAAAGGAAGGCAAGGCAAAGCCAGAAAAGGCAAGTGTAACAAAAGGCACGCCACGGCAAGGGGAAACAAGGCTAAGGCACGACAACGCACGGGTAGGCAATGCACGGCAAGGCAAGGGAAGGGTAACGCATGGGAAAGCACGGTCAGGCGAGGCAAGGCTTATGCATGACAACGCAAGGCTAGGCAATGCACGGAAAGCAGGCAAAGGGTAACGGAACGCAAGGAAGGCAAGGGAAAGCAAGGGAAGGCAAGGGTAACGGAAGGAACGGCACGGCAAGGGGAAACAAGGCTAAGGCACGACACCGAACGCTAGGCAATGAACGGCAAGGCAAGGAAAGGGTAACGCATGGGAAAGCACGGTCAGGCGAGGCAAGGCTAAGGCACGACAACGCAAGGCTAGGCAATGCACGGAAGGCAAGCAAAGAGTAACGGAAGGTAAGGAAGGCAAGGGAAAGCAAGGAAAGGCAAGTGTAAGGGAAGCAACGGCACGGCAAGGGGAAACAAGGCTAAGGCACGACAACGCACGCTAGGCAATGCACGGCAAGGCAAGGAAAGAGTAACGGAAGGAAAGGAAGGCAAGGCAAAGCCAGGCAAGGCACGTGTAACAAAAGGCACGCAACGGCAAGGGGAAACAAGGCTAAGGCACGACAACGCACGCTAGGCAATGCACGGCAAGGCAAGGAAAGGGTAACGCATGGGAAAGCACGGTCAGGCGAGGCAAGGCTAAGGCATGACAACGCAAGGCTAGGCAATGCACGGAAAGCAAGCAAAGAGTAACGGAACGCAAGGAAGGCAATGGAAAGCAAGGGAAGTCAAGGGTAACGGAAGGAACGGCACGGCAAGGGGTAAGAAGGCTAAGGCACGACAACGCAGGGCTAGGCAATGCACGGCAAGGCAAGGAAAGGGTAACACAGGGGAAGGCACGGTCAGGTGAGGCAAGGATAAGGCACGACAATGCAAGGCTAGGCAATGCACGGCAAGGCAAGGAAAGAGTAACGGAAGGAAAGGAAGGCAAAGCAAAGCCAGGCAAGGCAAGTGTAACAAAAGGCACGCCACGGCAAGGGGAAACAAGGCTAAGGCACGACAACGCACGGCTAGGCAATGCACGGCAAGGCAAGGAAAGGGTAACGCAAGGCAAGGCACGGTGAGGCTTGGCAAGGCTAGTGCACGACAACGCAAGGCTAGGCAATGCACGACAATGCAAGGAAAGCTTAAAGCAAAGGAAAGCACGGTCAGGCGAGATAAGGCTAAGGCACGACAACGCAAGGCTAGGCAATGCAGGGAAGGGAAGCAAAGAGTAACGGAAGGTAAGCAAGGCAAGGAAAAGCAAGGAAAGGCAAGGGTAATGGAAGGAACGGCACGGCAAGGGGAAACAAGGCTAAGGCACGGAAGGAACGCAGGCTAGGCAATGCACGGCAAGGCAAGGAAAGGGTAACGCATGGGAAAGCACGGTCAGGCGAGGCAAGGCTAAGGCACGACAACGCAAGGCTAGGAAATGCACGGAAGGCAAGCAAAGAGTAACGGAAGGTAAGGAAGGCAAGGGAAAGCAAAGAAAGGCAAGTGTAACGGAAGGAACGGCACGGCAAGGGGAAACAAGGCTAAGGCACGACAACGCACGGCTAGGCAATGCACGGCAAGGCAAGCAAAGGGTAAAGCAAGGAAAGGCACGGTGAGGCTAGGCAAGGCTAATGCATGAAAACGCAAGGCTAGGCGATGCACGACAATGCAAGGAAAGCTTAAAGCAAAGGAAGGCAAGGTCAGGCGAGATAAGGCTAAGGCACGACAACGCAAGGCTAGGAAATTCAGGGAAGGCAAGCAAAGAGTAACGGAAGGTAAGCTAGGCAAGGAAAAGGACGGAAAGGCCAGGGTAACGGAAGGAATGGCACGGCAAGGGGAAAAAAGTCTCAGGCACGACACCGAACGCTAGGCAATGAACGGCAAGGCAAGGAAAGGGTAACGCACGGCTAGGCAAGGCATGGTCAGGCGAAGCAAGTCTAAGGCCCGACAACGCAAGGCTAGGCAATGCACGGAAGGCAAGCAAAGAGTAACGGAAGGTAAGGAAGGCAAGGGAAAGCAGGGAAAGGCAAGTGTAACGGAAGGAACCGCACGGCAAGGGGAAACAAGGCTAAGGCACGACAACGCACGCTAGGCAATGCACGGCAAAGCAAGGAAAGGGTAATGCATGGGAAAGCACGGTAAGGGGTGCAAGGCTAAGCCATGACAACGCAAGGCTAGGCAATGCACGGAATCAAGCAAGGAGTAACGGAACGCAAGGAAGGAAAGGGAAAGCAAGGGAAGGCAAGAGTAATGGAGGGAACGGCACGGCAAGGGGTAACAAGGCTAAGGCATGAGAAGGCAGGGCTAGGCAAGTCACCGCAAGGCAAGGAAAGGGTAACGCAAGGGAAGGCACGTTCAGGTGAGGCAAGGCTAATGCACCACAATGCAAGGCTAGGCAGTGCACGGCAAGGCAAGGAAAGAGTAACGGAAGGAAAGGAAGGCAAGGGAAAGCCAGGCAAGGCAAGTGTAACAAAAGGCACGGCACGGCAAGGGTAAACAAGTCTAAGGCACGACAACGCACAGCTAGGCAATGCACGGCAAGGCAAGGAAAGGGTAACGCAATTCAAGGCACGGTCAGGCGAGGTAAGGATAAGGCACGACAACGCAAGGCTAGGCAATGCACGGAAGGCAAGCAAAGAGTAACGGAAGGTAAGCAAGGCAAGGAAAAGCAAGGAAAGGCAAGGGTAACGGAAGGAACGGCACGGCAAGGGGAAACAAGTGTAAGGCACGACACCGAACGCTAGGCAATGAACGGCAATGCAAGGAAAGGGTAACGCATGGGAAAGCACGGTCAGGCGAGGCAAGGCTAAGGCACGACAACGCAAGGCTAGGCAATGCACGGAAGGCAAGCAAAGAGTAACGGAAGGTAAGGAAGGCAAGGGAAAGCAAGGAAAGGCAAGTGTAACGGAAGGAACGGCACGGCAAGGGGAAACAAGGCTAAGGCACGACAACGCACGCTAGGCAATGCACGGCAAGGCAAGGAAAGGGTAACGCATGGGAAAGCACGGTCAGGCGAGGCAAGGCTTATGCATGACAACGCAAGGCTAGGCAATGCACGGAAAGCAAGCAAAGAGTAACGGAACGCAAGGACGTCAAGGGAAAGCAAGGGAAGCAAGTGTAACGGAAGGAACGGCACGGCAAGGGGAAACAAGTCTAAGGCACGACACCGAACGCTAGGCAATGAACGGCAAGGCAAGGAAAGTGTAACGCATGGGAAAGCACGGTCAGGCGAGGCAAGGCTAAGGCACGACAACGCAAGGCTAGGCAATGCACGGAAAGCAAGCAAAGAGTAACGGAAGGTAAGGAAGGCAAGGGAAAGCAAGGAAAGGCAAGTGTAAGGGAAGCAACGGCACGGCAAGGGGAAACAAGGCTAAGGCACGACAACGCACGCTAGGCAATGCACGGCAAGGCAAGCAAAGGGTAACGGAAGGTAAGGAAGGCAAGGCAAAGCCAGGCAAGGCAAGTGTAACAAAAGGCACGCAACGGCAAGGGGAAACAAGGCTAAGGCACGACAACGCACGCTAGGCAATGCACGGCAAGGCAAGGAAAGGGTAACGCATGGGAAAGCACGGTCAGGCGAGGCAAGGCTAAGGCATGACAACGCAAGGCTAGGCAATGCACGGAAAGCAAGCAAAGAGTAACGGAACGCAAGGAAGGCAAGGGAAAGCAAGGGAAGGCAAGGGTAACGGAAGGAACGGCACGGCAAGGGGTAACAAGGCTAAGGCACGACAACGCAGGGCTAGGCAATGCACGGCAAGGCAAGGAAAGGGTAACGCAGGGGAAGGCACGGTCAGGTGAGGCAAGGCTAAGGCACGACAATGCAAGGCTAGGCAATGCACGGCAAGGCAAGGAAAGAGTAACGGAAGGAAAGGAAGGCAAGGCAAAGCCAGGCAAGGCAAGTGTAACAAAAGGCACGCCACGGCAAGGGGAAACAAGGCTAAGGCACGACAACGCACGGCTAGGCAATGCAGGGAAGGGAAGCAAAGAGTAACGGAAGGTAAGCAAGGCAAGGAAAAGCAAGGAAAGGCAAGGGTAACGGAAGGAACGGCACGGCAAGGGGAAACAAGGCTAAGGCACGGAAACGCAGGCTAGGCAATGCACGGCAAGGCAAGGAAAGGGTAACGCATGGGAAAGCACGGTCAGGCGAGGCAAGGCTAAGGCACGACAACGCAAGGCTAGGCAATGCACGGAAGGCAAGCAAAGAGTAACGGAAGGTAAGGAAGGCAAGGGAAAGCAAAGAAAGTCAAGTGTAACGGAAGGAACGGCACGGCAAGGGGAAACAAGGCTAAGGCACGACAACGCACGGCTGGGCAATGCACGGCAAGGCAAGGAAAGGGTAACGCAAGGCAAGGCACGGTGAGGCTAGGCAAGGCTAATGCACGACAACGCAAGGCTAGGCAATGCACGACAATGCAAGGAAAGCTTAAAGCAAAGGAAGGCAAGGTCAAGCGAGATAAGGCTAAGGCACGAAAACGCAAGGCTAGGAAATTCAGGGAAGGCAAGCAAAGAGTAACGGAAGGTAAGCTAGGCAAGGAAAAGGAAGGAAAGGCCAGGGTAACGGAAGGAATGGCACGGCAAGGGGAAAAAAGTCTCAGGCACGACACCGAACGGTAGGCAATGAACGGCAAGGCAAGGAAAGGGTAACGCATTTGAAAGCACGGTCAGGCGAGGCAACGCTAAGGCCCGACAACGCAAGGCTAGGCAATTCACGGAAGGCAAGCAAAGAGTAACGGAAGGTAAGGAAGGCAAGGGAAAGCAGGGAAAGGCAAGTGTAACGGAAGGAACGGCACGGCAAGGGGAAACAAGGCTAAGGCACGACAACGCACGCTAGGCGATGCACGACAATGCAAGGAAAGGGTAACGCATGGGAAAGCACGGTAAGGGGGGCAAGGTTAAGGCATGACAACGCAAGGCTAGGCAATGCACGGAATCAAGCAAGGAGTAACGGAACGCAAGGAAGGAAAGGGAAAGCAAGGGAAGGCAAGAGTAACGGAAGGAACGGCACGGCAAGGGGTAACAAGGCTAAGGCACGAGAAGGCAGGGCTAGGCAATTCACCGCAAAGCAAGGAAAGGGTAACGCAAGGGAAGGCACGGTCAGGTGAGGCAAGGCTAATGCACGACAATGCAAGGCTAGGCAGTGCACGGCAAGGCAAGGAAAGAGTAACGGAAGGAAAGGAAGGCAAGGCAAAGCCAGGCAAGGCAGGTGTAACAAAAGGCACGGCACGGCAAGGGGAAACAAGGCTAAGGCACGACAACGCACAGCTAGGCAATGCACGGCAAGGCAAGCAAAGGGTAACGCAAGGCAAGGCACGGTGAGGCTAGGCAAGGCTAATGCACGAAAACGCAAGGCTAGGCAATGCACGACAATGCAAGGAAAGCTTAAAGCAAAGGAAGGCAAGGTCAGGCGAGATAAGGCTAAGGCACGACAACGCAAGGCTAGGAAATTCAGGGAAGGCAAGCAAAGAGTAACGGAATGTAAGCTAGGCAAAGAAAAGGAAGGAAAGGCCAGGGTAACGGAAGGAACGGCACGGCAAGGAGAAAAAAGTCTAAGGCACGACACCGAACGCTAGGCAATGAACGGCAAGGCAAGGAAAGGGTAACGCATTTGAAAGTACGATCAGGCGAGGCAACGCTAAGGCACGACAACGCAAGGCTAGGCAATGCACGGAAGGCAAGCAAAGAGTAACGGAAGGTAAGGAAGGCAAGGGAAAGCAAGGAAAGGCAAGTGTAACGGAAGGAACGGCACGGCAAGGGGAAACAAGGCTAAGGCACGACAACGCCCGGCTAGGCAATGCACGGCAAGGCAAGGAAAGGGTAACGCATGGGAAAGCACGGTCAGGCGAGGCAAGGATAAAGGACGACAATGCAAGGCTAGGCAATGCACGGCAAGGCAAGGAAAGAGTAACGGAAGGAAAGGAAGGCAAGGCAAACCCAGGCAAGGCAAGTGTAACAAAAGGCACGCCACGGCAAGGGGAAACAAGGCTAAGGCACGACAACGCACGGCTAGGCAATGCACGGCAAGGCAAGGAAAGGGTAACGCAAGGCAAGGCACGGTGAGGCTAGGCAAGGCAAATGCACGACAACGCAAGGCTAGGCAATGCACGACAATGCAAGGAAAGCTTAAAGCAAAGGAAGGCACGATCAGGCGAGATAAGGCTACGGCACGACAACGCAAGGCTAGGCAATGCAGGGAAGGGAAGCAAAGAGTAACGGAAGGTAAGCAAGGCAAGGAAAAGCAAGGAAAGGCAAGGGTAACGGAAGGAACTGCACGGCAAGGGGAAACAAGGCTAAGGCACGGCAACGCAGGCTGGGCAATGCACGGTAAGGCAAGGAAAGGGTAACGCATGGGAAAGCACGGTCAGGCGAGGCAAGGCTAAGGCATGACAACGCAAGGCTAGGCAATGCACGGAAAGCAAGCAAAGAGTACCGGAACGCAAGGAAGGCAAGGGAAAGCAAGGGAAGGCAAGGGTAACGGAAGGAACGGCACGGCAAGGGGTAAGAAGGCTAAGGCACGACAACGCAGGGCTAGGCAATGCACGGCAAGGCAAGGAAAGGGTAACGCATGGGAAAGCACGGTCAGGCGAGGCAAGGCTAAGGCACGACAACGCAGGGCTAGGCAATGCACGGCAAGGCAAGGAAAGAGTAACGGAAGGAAAGCAAGGCAAGGCAAAGCCAGGAAAGGCAAGTGTAACAAAATGCACGCCACGGCAAGGGGAAACAAGGCTAAGGCACGACAACGCACGGCTAGGCAATGCACGGCAAGGCAAGGAAAGGGTAACGCAAGGCAAGGCACGGTGAGGCAAGGCAAGGCTAATGCACGACAACGCAAGGCTAGGCAATGCACGACAATGCAAGGAAAGCTTAAAGCAAAGGAAGGCACGGTCAGGCGAGATAAGGCTAAGGCACGACAACGCAAGGCTAGGCAATGCAGGGAAGGGAAGCAAAGAGTAACGGAAGGTAATCAAGGCAAGGAAAAGCAAGGAAAGGCAAGGGTAACGGAAGGAACGGCACGGCAAGGGGAAACAAGGCTTAGGCACGGCAACGCAGGTTAGGCAATGCACGGCAAGGCAAGGAAAGGGTAACGCATGGGAAATCACGGTCAGGCGAGGCAAGGCTAAGGCATGACAACGCAAGGCTAGGCAATGCACGGAAAGTAAGCAAAGAGTAACGGAACGCAAGGAAGGCAAGGGAAAGCAAGGGAAGGCAAGGGTAACGGAAGGAACGGCACGGCAAGGGGAAACAAGGCTAAGGCACGGCAACGTAGGTTAGGAAATGCACGGCAAGGCAAGGAAAGGGTAACGCATGGGAAAGCACGTTCAGGCGAGGCAAGGCTAAGGCACGACAACGCAAGGCTAGGCAATGCACGGAAGGCAAGCAAAGAGTAACGGAACGTAAGGAAGGCAAGGGAAAGCAAGGGAAGGCAAGGGTAACGGAAGGAACGGCACGGCAAGGGGAAACAAGGCTAAGGCACGACAACGCACGGCTAGGCAATGCACGGCAAGGCAAGGAAAGGGTAACGCAAGCAAAGGCACGGTGAGGCTAGGCAAGGCTAATGCACGAAAACGCAAGGCTAGGCGATGCACGACAATGCAAGTAAAGCTTAAAGCAAAGGAAGGCAAGGTCAGGCGAGATAAGGCTAAGGCACGACAACGCAAGGCTAGGAAATTCAGGGAAGGCAAGCAAAGAGTAACGGAAGGTAAGCTAGGCAAAGAAAAGGAAGGAAAGGCCGGGGTAACGGAAGGAACGGCACGGCAAGGGGAAACAAGTCTAAGGCACGACACCGAACGCTAGGCAAAGAACGGCAAGGCAAGGAAAGGGTAACGCATTTGAAAGCACGATCAGGCGAGGCAACGCTAAGGCACGACAACGCAAGGCTAGGCAATGCACGGAAGGCAAGCAAAGAGTAACGGAAGGTAAGGAAGGCAAGGGAAAGCAAGGAAAGGCAAGTGTAACGGAAGGAACGGCACGGCAAGGGGAAACAAGGCTAAGGCACGACAACGCACGGCTAGGCAATGCACGGCAAGGCAAGGAAAGGGTAACGCATGGGAAAGCACGGTCAGGCGAGGCAAGGATAAGGGACGACAATGCAAGGCTAGGCAATGCACGGCAAGGCAAGGAAAGAGTAACGGAAGGAAAGGAAGGCAAGGCAAACCCAGGCAAGGCAAGTGTAACAAAAGGCACGCCACGGCAAGGGGAAACAAGGCTAAGGCACGACAACGCACGGCTAGGCAATGCACGGCAAGGCAAGGAAAGGGTAACGCAAGGCAAGGCACGGTGAGGCTAGGCAAGGCAAATGCACGACAACGCAAGGCTAGGCAATGCACGACAATGCAAGGAAAGCTTAAAGCAAAGGAAGGCACGATCAGGCGAGATAAGGCTACGGCACGACAACGCAAGGCTAGGCAATGCAGGGAAGGGAAGCAAAGAGTAACGGAAGGTAAGCAAGGCAAGGAAAAGCAAGGAAAGGCAAGGGTAACGGAAGGAACTGCACGGCAAGGGGAAACAAGGCTAAGGCACGGCAACGCAGGCTGGGCAATGCACGGTAAGGCAAGGAAAGGGTAACGCATGGGAAAGCACGGTCAGGCGAGGCAAGGCTAAGGCATGACAACGCAAGGCTAGGCAATGCACGGAAAGCAAGCAAAGAGTACCGGAACGTAAGGAAGGCAAGGGAAAGCAAGGGAAGGCAAGGGTAACGGAAGGAACGGCACGGCAAGGGGTAAGAAGGCTAAGGCACGACAACGCAGGGCTAGGCAATGCACGGCAAGGCAAGGAAAGGGTAACGCAGGGGAAGGCACGGTCAGGTGAGGCAAGGATAAGGCACGACAATGCAAGGCTAGGCAATGCACGGCAAGGCAAGGAAAGAGTAACGGAAGGAAAGCAAGGCAAGGCAAAGCCAGGAAAGGCAAGTGTAACAAAATGCACGCCACGGCAAGGGGAAACAAGGCTAAGGCACGACAACGCACGGCTAGGCAATGCACGGCAAGGCAAGGAAAGGGTAACGCAAGGCAAGGCACGGTGAGGCAAGGCAAGGCTAATGCACGACAACGCAAGGCTAGGCAATGCACGACAATGCAAGGAAAGCTTAAAGCAAAGGAAGGCACGGTCAGGCGAGATAAGGCTAAGGCACGACAACGCAAGGCTAGGCAATGCAGGGAAGGGAAGCAAAGAGTAACGGAAGGTAATCAAGGCAAGGAAAAGCAAGGAAAGGCAAGGGTAACGGAAGGAACGGCACGGCAAGGGGAAACAAGGCTTAGGCACGGCAACGCAGGTTAGGCAATGCACGGCAAGGCAAGGAAAGGGTAACGCATGGGAAATCACGGTCAGGCGAGGCAAGGCTAAGGCATGACAACGCAAGGCTAGGCAATGCACGGAAAGTAAGCAAAGAGTAACGGAACGCAAGGAAGGCAAGGGAAAGCAAGGGAAGGCAAGGGTAACGGAAGGAACGGCACGGCAAGGGGAAACAAGGCTAAGGCACGGCAACGTAGGTTAGGAAATGCACGGCAAGGCAAGGAAAGGGTAACGCATGGGAAAGCACGTTCAGGCGAGGCAAGGCTAAGGCACGACAACGCAAGGCTAGGCAATGCACGGAAGGCAAGCAAAGAGTAACGGAAGGTAAGGAAGGCAAGGGAAAGCAAAGAAAGTGAAGTGTAACGGAAGGAACGGCACGGCAAGGGGAAACAAGACTAAGACACGACAACGCACGGCTAGGCAATGCACGGCAAGGCAAGGAAAGGGTAACGCAAGGCAAGGCACGGTGAGGCAAGGCAAGGCTAATGCACGAAAACGCAAGGCTAGGCGATGCACGACAATGCAAGTAAAGCTTAAAGCAAAGGAAGGCAAGGTCAGGCGAGATAATGCTAATGCACGACAACGCAAGGCTAGGAAATTCAGGGAAGGCAAGCAAAGAGTAACGGAAGGTAAGCTAGGCAAGGAAAAGGAAGGAAAGGCCAGGGTAACGGAAGGAACGGCAGGGCAAGGGGAAACAAGTCTAAGGCACGACACCGAACGCTAGGCAATGAACGGCAAGTCAAGGAAAGGGTAAGGCATTTGAAAGCACGGTCAGGCGAGGCAACGCTAAGGCACGACAACGCAAGGCTAGGCAATGCACGGAAGGCAAGTAAAGAGTAACGGAAGGTAAGGAAGGGAAGGGAAAGCAAGGAAAGGCAAGTGTAACGGAAGGAACGGCACGGCAAGGGGAAACAAGGCTAAGACACGACAAAGCACGGCTAAGCAATGCACGGCAAGGCAAGGAAAGGGTAACTCAAGGCAAGGCACGGTGAGGCTAGGCAAGGCTAATGCACGACAACGCAGGCTGGGCAATGCACGGCAAGGAAAGGAAAGGGTAACGCATGGGAAAGCACGTTCAGGCGAGCAAGGCTAAGGCATGACAACGGAAGGCTAGGCAATGCACGGAAGGCAAGCAAAGAGTAACGGAAGGTAAGGAAGGCAAGGGAAAGAAAAGGCAAGTGTAACGGAAGGACCGGCACGGCAAGGGGAAACAAGGCTAAGGCACGACAACGCACGGCTAGGCAATGCACGGCAAGGCAAGGAAAGGGTAACGCATGGGAAAGCACGGTCAGGCGAGGCAAGGCTTATGCATGACAACGCAAGGCTAGGCAATGCACGGAAAGCAAGCAAAGAGTAACGGAAGGCAAGGAAGGAAAGGGAAAGCAAGGGAAGGCAAGGGTAACGGAAGGAACGGCACGGCAATATGAAACAAGTCTAAGGCACGACACCGAACGCTAGGCAATGAACGGGAAGGCAAGGAAAGTGTAACGCATGGGAAAGCACGGTCAGGCGAGGCAAGGCTAAGGCACGACAACGCAAGGCTAGGCAATGCACGGAAGGCAAGCAAAGAGTAACGGAAGGTAAGGAAGGCAAGGGAAAGCAAGGAAAGGCAAGTGTAAGGGAATGAACGGCACGGCAAGGGGAAACAAGGCTAAGGCACGACAACGCACGCTAGGCAATGCACGGCAAGGCAAGTAAAGAGTAACGGAAGGAAAGGAAGGCAAGGCAAAGCTAGGCAAGGCAAGTGTAACAAAAGGCACGCAACGGCAAGGAGAAACAAGGCTAAGGCACGACAACGCACGCTAGGCAATGCACGGCAAGGCAAGGAAAGGGTAACGCATGGGAAAGCACGGTCAGGCGAGGCAAGGCTAAGGCATGACAACGCAAGGCTAGGCAATGCACGGAAAGCAAGCAAAGAGTAACGGAACGCAAGGAAGGCAAGGGAAAGCAACGGAAGGCAAGGCTAACGGAAGGAACGGCACGGCAAGGGGTAAGAAGGCTAAGGCACGACAACGCAGGGCTAGGCAATGCACGGCAAGGCAAGGAAAGGGTAACGCAGGGGAAGGCACGGTCAGGTGAGGCAAGGATAAGGCACGACAATGCAAGGCTAGGCAATGCACGGCAAGGCAAGGAAAGAGTAACGGAAGGAAATGAAGGCAAGGCAAAGCCAGGCAAGGCAAGTGTAACAAAAGGCACGCCACGGCAAGGGGAAACAAGGCTAAGGCACGACAACGCACGGCTAAGCAATGCACGGCAAGGCAAGGAAACGGTAACGCAAGGCAAGGCACGGTGAGGCAAGGCAAGGCTAATGCACGACAACGCAAGGCTAGGCAATGCACGACAATGCAAGGAAAGCTTAAAGCAAAGGAAGGCACGGTCAGGCGAGATAAGGCTAAGGCACGACAACGCAAGTCTAGGCAATGCAGGGAGGGGAAGCAAAGAGTAACGGAAGGTAAGCAAGGCAAGGAAAAGCAAGGAAAGGCAAGGGTAACGGAAGGAACGGCACGGCAAGGGGAAACAAGGCTAAGGCACGGCAACGCAGGCTAGGCAATGCACGGCAAGGCAAGGAAAGGGTAACGCATGGGAAATCACGGTCAGGCGAGGCAAGGCTAAGGCATGACAACGCAAGGCTAGGCAATGCACGGAAAGTAAGCAAAGAGTAACGGAACGCAAGGAAGGCAAGGGAAAGCAAGGGAAGACAAGGGTAACGGAAGGAACGGCACGGCAAGGGGAAACAAGGCTAAGGCACGGCAACGTAGGCTAGGCAATGCACGGCAAGGCAAGGAAAGCGTAACGCATGGGAAAGCACGTTCAGGCCTGCAAGGCTAAGGCACGACAACGCAAGGCTAGGAAATTCAGGGAAGGCAAGCAAAGAGTAACGGAAGGTAAGCTAGGCAAGGAAAAGGAAGGAAAGGCCAGGGCAACGGAAGGAACGGCACGGCAAGGGGAAACAAGTCTAAGGCACGACACCGAACGCTAGGCAATGAACGGCAAGGCAAGGAAAGGGTAACGCATTTGAAAGCACGGTCAGGCGAGGCAACGCTAATGCACGACAACGCAAGGCTAGGCAATGCACGGAAGGCAAGTAAAGAGTAACGGAAGGTAAGGAAGGCAAGGGAAAGCAAGGAAAGGCAAGTGTAACGGAAGGAACGGCACGGCAAGGGGAAACAAGGCTAAGACACGACAAAGCACGGCTAGGCAATGCACGGCAAGGCAAGGAAAGGGTAACTCAAGGCAAGGCACGGTGAGGCTAGGCAAGGCTAATGCACGACAACGCAAGGCTTGGCAATGCACGACAATGCAAGGAAAGCTTAAAGCAAAGGAAGGCACGGTCAGGCGAGATAAGGCTAAGGCACGACAACGCAAGGCTAGGCAATGCAGGGAAGGGAAGCAAAGAGTAACGGAAGGTAAGCAAGGCAAGGAAAAGCAAGGAAAGGCAAGGGTAACGGAAGGAACTGCACGGCAAGGGGAAACAAGGCTAAGGCACGGCAACGCAGGCTGGGCAATGCACGGCAAGGCAAGGAAAGGGTAACGCATGGGAAAGCACGTTCAGGCGAGGCAAGGCTAAGGCACGACAACGCAAGGCTAGGCAATGCACGGAAGGCAAGCAAAGAGTAACGGAAGGTAAGGAAGGCAAGGGAAAGCAACGAAAGGCAAGTGTAACGGAAGGAACGGCACGGCAAGGGGAAACAAGGCTAAGGCACGACAACGCACGGCTAGGCAATGCACGGCAAGGCAAGCAAAGGGAAAAGCAAGGCAAGGCACTGTGAGGCTAGGCAAGGCTAATGCACGAAAACGCAAGGCTAGGCAATGCACGACAATGCAAGGAAAGCTTAAAGCAAAGGAAGGCAAGGTCAGCCGAGATAAGGCAAAGGCACGACAACGCAAGGCTAGGCAATTCAGGGAAGGCAAGCAAAGAGTAACGGAAGGTAAGCAAGGCAAGGAAAAGCAAGGAAAGGCAAGGGTAACGGAAGGAACGGCACGGGAAGGGGAAACAAGTGTAAGGCACGACACCGAACGCTAGGCAATGAACGGCAAGGCAAGGAAAGGGTAACGCATGGGAAAGCACGGTCAGGCGAGGCAAGGCTAAGGCACGACAACGCAAGGCTAGGCAATGCACGGAAGGCAAGCAAAGAGTAACGGAAGGTAAGGAAGGCAAGGCAAAGCCAGGCAAGGCAAGTGTAACAAAAGGCACGCCACGGCAAGGGGTAAGAAGGCTAAGGCACGACAACGCAGGGCTAAGCAATGCACGGCAAGGCAAGGAAAGGGTAACGCAGGGGAAGGCACGGTCAGGTGAGGCAAGGCTAATGCACGACAACGCAAGGCTAGGCAATGCACGACAATGCAAGGAAAGCTTAAAGCAAAGGAAGGCACCGTCAGGCGAGATAAGGCTACGGCACGACAACGCAAGGCTAGGCAATGCAGGGAAGGGAAGCAAAGAGTAACGGAAGGTAAGCAAGGCAAGGAAAAGCAAGGAAAGGCAAGGGTAACGGAAGGAACGGCACGGCAAGAGGAAACAAGGCTAAGGCACGGCAACGCAGGCTAGGCAATGCACGGCAAGGCAAGGAAAGGGTAACGCAGGGGAAAGCACGGTCAGGCGAGGCAAGGGTAAGGCATGACAACGCAAGGCTAGGCAATGCACGGAAAGTAAGCAAAGAGTAACGGAACGCAAGGAAGGCAAGGGCAAGCAAGGGAAGGCAAGGGTAACGGAAGGAACGGCACGGCAAGGGGAAACAAGGCTAAGGCACGGCAACGTAGGCTAGGCAATGCACGGCAAGGCAAGGAAAGGGTAACGCATGGGAAAGCACGTTCAGGGGAGGCAAGGCTAAGGCACGACAACGCAAGGCTAGGCAATGCACGGAAGGCAAGCAAAGAGTAACGGAAGGTAAGGAAGGCAAGGGAAAGCAAAGAAAGTCAAGTGTAACGGAAGGGAAAGGCACGGCAAGGGGAAACAAGGTTAAGGCACGACAACGCACGGCTAGGCAATGCACGGCAAGGCAAGGAAAGGGTAACGCAAGGAAAGGCACGGTGAGGCTAGGCAAGGCTAATGCACGAAAACGCAAGGCTAGGCGATGCACGACAATGCAAGGAAAGCTTAACGCAAAGGAAGGCAAGGTCAGGCGAGATAATGCTAAGGCACGACAACGCAAGGCTAGGAAATTCAGGGAAGGCAAGCAAAGAGTAACGGAAGGTAAGGAAGGCAAGGGAAAGCAAAGAAAGTCAAGTGTAACGGAAGGAACGGCACGGCAAGGGGAAACAAGTCTAAGGCACGACACCGAACGCTAGGCAATGAACGGCAAGGCAAGGAAAGGGTAACGCATTTGAAAGCACGGCCAGGCGAGGCAACGCTAAGGCACGACAACGCAAGGCTAGGCAATGCACGGAAGGCAAGCAAAGAGTAACGGAAGGTAAGCAAGGCAAGGGAAAGCAAGGAAAGGCAAGGGTAACGGAAGGAACGGCACGGCAAGGGGAAACAAGTGTAAGGCACGACACCGAACGCTAGGCAATGAACGGCAAGGCAAGGAAAGGGTAACGCATGGGAAAGCACGGTCAGGCGAGGCAAGGCTAAGGCACGACAACGCAAGGCTAGGCAATGCACGGAAGGCAAGCAAAGAGTAACGGAAGGTAAGGAAGGCAAGGGAAAGCAAGGAAAGGCAAGTGTAACGGAAGGAACTGCACGGCAAGGGGAAACAAGGCTAAGGCACGACAACGCACGCTAGGCAATGCACGGCAAGGCAAGGAAAGGGTAACGCATGGGAAAGCACGGTCAGGCGAGGCAAGGCTAAGGCATGACAACGCAAGGCTAGGCAATGCACGGAAAGCAAGCAAAGAGTACCTTAACGCAAGGAAGGCAAGGGAAAACAAGGGAAGGCAAGGGTAACGGAAGGAACGGCACAGCAAGGGGAAACAAGGCTAAGGCACGGCAACGTAGGCTAGGAAATGCACGGCAAGGCAAGGAAAGGGTAACGCATGGGAAAGCACGTTCAGGCGAGGCAAGGCTAAGGCACGACAACGCAAGGCTTGGCAATGCACGGAAGGCAAGCAAAGAGTAACGGAAGGTAAGGAAGGCAAGGGAAAGCAAAGAAAGGCAAGTGTAACGGAAGGAACGGCACGGCAAGGGGAAACAAGGCTAAGGCACGACAACGCACGGCTAGGCAATGCACGGCAAGGCAAGCAAAGGGTAACGCAAGGAAAGGCACGGTGAGGCTAGGCAAGTCTAATGCACGAAAACGCAAGGCTAGGCGATGCACGACAATGCAAGGAAAGCTTAAAGCAAAGGAAGGCAAGGTCAGGCGAGATAAGTCTAAGGCACCACAACACAAGGCTAGGAAATTCAGGGAAGGCAAGCAAAGAGTAACGGAAGGTAAGCAAGGCAAGGAAAAGGAAGGAAAGGCCAGGGTAACCGAAGGAACGGCACGGCAAGGGGAAACAAGTCTAAGACACGACACCGAACGCTAGGCAATGAACGGCAAGGCAAGGAAAGGGTAACGCATTTGAAAGCACGGTCAGGCGAGGCAACGCTAAGGCACGACAACGCAAGGCTAGGCAATGCACGGAAGGCAAGCAAAGAGTAACGGAAGGTAAGGAAGGCAAGGGAAAGCAAGGAAAGGCAAGTGTAACGCAAGGAACGGCACGGCAAGGGGAAAGAAGGCTAAGGCACAACAACGCAGGCTAGGCAATGCACGGCAAGGCAAGGAAAGGGTAACGCAAGGGAAGGCACGGTCAGGTGAGGCAAGGATAAGGCACGACAATGCAAGGCTAGGCAATGCACGGCAAGGCAAGGAAAGAGTAACGGAAGGAAAGGAAGGCAAGGCAAAGCCAGGCAAGGCAAGTGTAACAAAAAGCACGCCACGGCAAGGGGAATCAAGGCTAAGGCAAGACAACGCACGGCTAGGCAATGCACGGCAAGGCAAGGAAAGGGTAACGCAAGGCAAAGCACGGTGAGGCTAGGCAAGGCTAATGCACGACAACGCAAGGCTAGGCAATGCACGACAATGCAAGGAAAGCTTAAAGCAAAGGAAGGCACGGTCAGGCGAGATAAGGCTAAGGCACGACAACGCAAGGCTAGGCAATGCAGGGAAGGGAAGCAAAGAGTAACGGAAGGTAAGCAAGGCAAGGAAAAGCAAGGAAAGGCAAGGGTAACGGAAGGAACGGCACGGCAAGGGGAAACAAGGCTAAGGCACGGCAACGCAGGGCTGCAACAATGCAAGGAAAGCTTAAAGCAAAGCAAGGCAAGGTCAGGCGAGATAAGGCTAAGGCACGACAACGCAAGGCTAGGAAATTCAGGGAAGGCAAGCAAAGAGTAACGGAAGGTAAGCAAGGCAAGGAAAAGGAAGGAAAGGCCAGGGTAACGGAAGGAACGGCACGGCAAGGGGAAACAAGTCTAAGGCACGACACCGAACGCTAGGCAATGAACGACAAGGCAAGGAAAGGGTAACGCATTTGAAAGCACGGTCAGGCGAGGCAACGATAAGGCACGACAATGCAAGGCTAGGCAATGCACGGCAAGGCAAGGAAAGAGTAACGGAAGGTAAGGAAGGCAAGGGAAAGCAAGGAAAGGCAAGTGTAACGGAAGGAATGGCACGGCAAGGGGAAACAAGGCTAAGGCACGACAACGCACGACTAGGCAATGCACGGCAAGGCAAGGAAAGGGTAACGCATGGGAAAGCACGGTCAGGCGAGGCAAGGCTAAGGCATGACAACGCAAGGCTAGGCAATGCACGGCAAGGCAAGGAAAGGGTAACGCAAGGGAAGGCACGGTCAGGTGAGGCAAGGATAAGGCAAGACAATGCAAGGCTAGGCAATGCACGGCAAGGCAAGGAAAGAGTAACGGAAGGAAAGGAAGGCAAGGCAAAGCCAGGCAAGGCAAGTGTAACGGAAGGAACGGCACGGCAAGGGGAAACAAGGCTAAGGCACGACAACGCAAGGCTAGGCAAAGCACGGCAAGGCAAGGAAAGGGTAACTCAAGGCAAGGCACGGTGAAGCTAGGCAAGGCTAATGCACGACAACGCAAGGCTTGGCAATGCACGACAATGCAAGGAAAGCTTAAAGCAAAGGAAGGCACGGTCAGGCGAGATAAGGCTAAGGCACGACAACGCAAGGCTAGGCAATGCAGGGAAGGGAAGCAAAGATTAACGGAAGGTAAGCAAGGCAAGGAAAAGCAAGGAAAGGCAAGGGTAACGGAAGGAACTGCACGGCAAGGGGAAACAAGGCTAAGGCACGGCAACGCAGGCTGGGCAATGCACGGCAAGGCAAGGAAACGGTAACGCATGGGAAAGCACGTTCAGGCGAGGCAAGGCTAAGGCACGACAACGCAAGGCTAGGCAATGCACGGAAGGCAAGCAAAGAGTAACGGAAGGTAAGGAAGGCAAGGGAAAGCAACGAAAAGCAAGTGTAACGGAAGGACCGGCACGGCAAGGGGAAACAAGGCTAAGGCACGACAACGCACGGCTAGGCAATGCACGGCAAGGCAAGCAAAGGGAAAAGCAAGGCAAGGCACTGTGAGGCTAGGCAAGGCTAATGCACGAAAACGCAAGGCTACGCAATGCACGACAATGCAAGGAAAGCTTAAAGCAAAGGAAGGCAAGGTCAGCCGAGATAAGGCAAAGGCATGACAACGCAAGGCTAGGCAATTCAGGGAAGGCAAGCAAAGAGTAACGGAAGGTAAGAAAGGCAAGGAAAAGCAAGGAAAGGCAAGGGTAACGGAAGGAACGGCACGGCAAGGGGAAACAAGTGTAAGGCACGACACCGAACGCTAGGCAATGAACGGCAAGGCAAGGAAAGGGTAACGCATGGGAAAGCACGTTCAGGCGAGGCAAGGCTAAGGCACGACAACGCAAGGCTAGGCAATGCACGGAAGGCAAGCAAAGAGTAACGGAAGGTAAGGAAGGCAAGGGAAAGCAAGGAAAGGCAAGTGTAACGGAAGGAACGGCACGGCAAGGGGAAACAAGGCTAAGGCACGACAACGCACGCTAGGCAATGCACGGCAAGGCAAGGAAAGGGTAACGCATGGGAAAGCACGATCAGGCGACGCAAGGCTTATGCATGACAACGCAAGGCTAGGCAATGCACGGAAAGCAAGGAAAGAGTAACGGAACGCAAGGAAGGAAAGGGAAAGCAAGGGAAGGCAAGGGTAACGGAAGGAACGGCACGGCAATGGGAAACAAGTCTAAGGCACGACACCGAACACTAGGCAATGAACGGGAAGGCAAGGAAAGTGTAACGCATGGGAAAGCACGGTCAGGCGAGGAAAGGCTAAGGCACGACACCGGAAGACTAGGCAATGCACGGAAGGCAAGCAAAGAGTAACGGAAGGTAAGGAAGGCAAGGGAAAGCAAGGAAAGGCAAGTGTAAGGGAAGGAACGGCACGGCAAGGGGAAAGAAGGCTAAGGCACAACAACGCAGGCTAGGCAATGCACGGCAAGGCAAGGAAAGACTAACGGAAGGAAAGGAAGGCAAGGCAAAGCCAGGCAATGCAAGTGTAACAAAAGGCACGCAAAGGCAAGGGGAAACAAGGCTAAGGCACGACAACGCACGCTAGGCAATGCACGGCAAGGCAAGGAAAGGGTAACGCATGGGAAAGCACGGTCAGGCGAGGCAAGGCTAAGGCATGACAACGCAAGGCTAGGCAATGCACGGAAAGCAAGCAAAGAGTAACGGAACGCAAGGAAGGCAAGGGAAAGCAAGGGAAGGCAAGGGTAACGGAAGGAACGGCACGGCAAGGGGAAACAAGGCTAAGGCACGACAACGCACGGCTAGGCAATGCACGGCAAGGCAAGGAAAGGGTAACGCAAGGCAAAGCACGGTGAGGCTAGGCAAGGCTAATGCACGACAACGCAAGGCTAGGCAATGCACGACAATGCAAGGAAAGCTTAAAGCAAAGGAAGGCACGGTCAGGCGAGATAAGGCTAAGGCACGACAACGCAAGGCTAGGCAATGCAGGGAAGGGAAGCAAAGAGTAACGGAAGGTAAGCAAGGCAAGGAAAAGCAAGGAAAGGCAAGGGTAACGGAAGGAACGGCACGGCAAGGGGAAACAAGGCTAAGGCACGGCAACGCAGGCTAGGCGGTGCACGACAATGCAAGGAAAGCTTAAAGCAAAGGAAGGCAAGGTCAGGCGAGATAAGGCTAAGGCACGACAACGCAAGGCTAGGAAATTCAGGGAAGGCAAGCAAAGAGTAACGGAAGGTAAGCAAGGCAAGGAAAAGGAAGGAAAGGCCAGGGTAACGGAAGGAACGGCACGGCAAGGGGAAACAAGTCTAAGGCACGACACCGAACGCTAGGCAATGAACGGCAAATCAAGGAAAGGGTAACGCATTTGAAAGCACGGTCAGGCGAGGCAACGCTAAGGCACGACAACGCAAGGCTAGGCAATGCACGGAAGGCAAGCAAAGTGTAACGGAAGGTAAGGAAGGCAAGGGAAAGCAAGGAAAGGCAAGTGTAACGGAAGGAATGGCACGGCAAGGGGAAACAAGGCTAAGGCACGACAACGCACGACTAGGCAATGCACGGCAAGGCAAGGAAAGGGTAACGCATGGGAAAGCACGGTCAGGCGAGGCAAGGCTAAGGCATGACAACGCAAGGCTAGGCAATGCACGGCAAGGCAAATAAAGGGTAACGCAGGGGAAGGCACGGTCAGGTGAGGCAAGGATAAGGCACGACAATGCAAGGCTAGGCAGTGCACGGCAAGGCAAGGAAAGAGTAACGGAAGGAAAGGAAGGCAAGGCAAAGCCAGGCAAGGCAAGTGTAACAAAAGGCACGGCACGGCAAGGGTAAACAAGTCTAAGGCACGACAACGCACAGCTAGGCAATGCACGGCAAGGCAAGGAAAGGGTAACGCAATTCAAGGCACGGTCAGGCGAGGTAAGGATAAGGCACGAAAACGCAAGGCTAGGCAATGCACGGAAGGCAAGCAAAGAGTAACGGAAGGTAAGGAAGGCAAGGGAAAGCAAGGAAAGTCAATGGTAACGGAAGGAACGGCACAGCAAGGGGAAACAAGTCTAAGGTACGACACTGAACGCTAGGCAATGCACGGCAAGGCAAGGAAAGGGTAACGCATGGGAAAGCACGGTCAGGCGAGGCAAGGCTAAGGCATGACAACGCAAGGCTAGGCAATGCACGGAAAGCAAGCAAAGAGTAACTTAACGCAAGGAAGGCAAGGGAAAGCAAGGGAAGGCAAGGGTAACGGAAGGAACGGCACGGCAAGGGGAAACAAGGCTAAGGCACGGCAACGTAGGCTAGGAAATGCACGGCAAGGCAAGGAAAGGGTAACGCATGGGAAAGCACGTTCAGGCGAGGCAAGGCTAAGGCACGACAACGCAAGGCTTGGCAATGCACGGAAGGCAAGCAAAGAGTAACGGATGGTAAGGAAGGCAAGGGAAAGCAAAGAAAGGCAAGTGTAACGGAAGGAACGGCACGGCAAGGGGAAACAAGGCTCAGGCACGACAACGCACGGCTAGGCAATGCACGGCAAGGCAAGCAAAGGGTAACGCAAGGAAAGGCACGGTGAGGCTAGGCAAGGCTAATGCACGAAAACGCAAGGCTAGGCGATGCACGACAATGCAAGTAAAGCTTAAAGCAAAGGAAGGCAAGGTCAGGCGAGATAATGCTAATGCACGACAACGCAAGGCTAGGAAATTCAGGGAAGGCAAGCAAAGAGTAACGGAAGGTAAGCTAGGCAAGGAAAAGGAAGGAAAGGCCAGGGTAACGGAAGGAACGGCAGGGCAAGGGGAAACAAGTCTAAGGCACGACACCGAACGCTAGGCAATGAACGGCAAGTCAAGGAAAGGGTAAGGCATTTGAAAGCACGGTCAGGCGAGGCAACGCTAAGGCACGACAACGCAAGGCTAGGCAATGCACGGAAGGCAAGCAAAGAGTAACGGAAGGCAAGGAAGGGAAGGGAAAGCAAGGCAAGGCAAGGGTAACCGAAGGAACGGCACGACAAGGGGAAACAAGGCTAAGACACGACAATGCACGGCTAGGCAAGGCACGGCAAGGCAAGGAAAGGGTAACGCAAGGCAAGGCACGGTGAGGCAAGGCAAGGCTAATGCACGACAACGCACGGCTAGGCAATGCACGGCAAGGCAAGGAAAGGGTAAAGCAAGGGAAGGCACGGTCAGGCGAGATAAGGCTAAGGCACGACAACGGAAGGCTAGGCAATGCACGGAAGGCAAGCAAAGAGTAACGGAGGGTAAGGAAGGCAAGGGAAAGCAAGGAAAGGCAAGTGTAACGGAAGGAACGGCACGGCAAGGGGAAACAAGGCTAAGGCACGACAACGCACGCTAGGCAATGCACGGCAAGGCAAGAAAAGGGTAACGCATGGGAAAGCACGGTCAGGCGAGGCAAGGCTTATGCATGACAACGCAAGGCTAGGCAATGCACGGAAAGCAAGCAAAGAGTAACGGAAGGCAAGGAAGGAAAGGGAAAGCAAGGGAAGGCAAGGGTAACGGAAGGAACGGCACGGCAATATGAAACAAGTCTAAGGCACGACACCGAACGCTAGGCAATGAACGGGAAGGCAAGGAAAGTGTAACGCATGGGAAAGCACGGTCAGGCGAGGCAAGGCTAAGGCACGACAACGCAAGGCTAGGCAATGCACGGAAGGCAAGCAAAGAGTAACGGAAGGTAAGGAAGGCAAGGGAAAGCAAGGAAAGGCAAGTGTAAGGGAATGAACGGCACGGCAAGGGGAAACAAGGCTAAGGCACGACAACAGGCAATGCACGGCAAGGCAAGCAAAGAGTAACGGAAGGAAAGGAAGGCAAGGCAAAGCCAGGCACGGCAAGTGTAACAAAAGGCACGCAACGGCAAGGAGAAACAAGGCTAAGGCACGACAACGCACGCTAGGCAATGCACGGCAAGGCAAGGAAAGGGTAACGCATGGGAAAGCACGGTCAGGCGAGGCAAGGCTAAGGCATGACAACGCAAGGCTAGGCAATGCACGGAAAGCAAGCAAAGAGTAACGGAACGCAAGGAAGGCAAGGGAAAGCAACGGAAGGCAAGGCTAACGGAAGGAACGGCACGGCAAGGGGTAAGAAGGCTAAGGCACGACAACGCAGGGCTAGGCAATGCACGGCAAGGCAAGGAAAGGGTAACGCAGGGGAAGGCACGGTCAGGTGAGGCAAGGATAAGGCACGACAATGCAAGGCTAGGCAATGCACGGCAAGGCAAGGAAAGAGTAACGGAAGGAAATGAAGGCAAGGCAAAGCCAGGCAAGGCAAGTGTAACAAAAGGCACGCCACGGCAAGGGGAAACAAGGCTAAGGCACGACAACGCACGGCTAAGCAATGCACGGCAAGGCAAGGAAACGGTAACGCAAGGCAAGGCACGGTGAGGCAAGGCAAGGCTAATGCACGACAACGCAAGGCTAGGCAATGCACGACAATGCAAGGAAAGCTTAAAGCAAAGGAAGGCACGGTCAGGCGAGATAAGGCTAAGGCACGACAACGCAAGTCTAGGCAATGCAGGGAGGGGAAGCAAAGAGTAACGGAAGGTAAGCAAGGCAAGGAAAAGCAAGGAAAGGCAAGGGTAACGGAAGGAACGGCACGGCAAGGGGAAACAAGGCTAAGGCACGGCAACGCAGGCTAGGCAATGCACGGCAAGGCAAGGAAAGGGTAACGCATGGGAAATCACGGTCAGGCGAGGCAAGGCTAAGGCATGACAACGCAAGGCTAGGCAATGCACGGAAAGTAAGCAAAGAGTAACGGAACGCAAGGAAGGCAAGGGAAAGCAAGGGAAGACAAGGGTAACGGAAGGAACGGCACGGCAAGGGGAAACAAGGCTAAGGCACGGCAACGTAGGCTAGGCAATGCACGGCAAGGCAAGGAAAGCGTAACGCATGGGAAAGCACGTTCAGGCTTGCAAGGCTAAGGCACGACAACGCAAGGCTAGGAAATTCAGACAACGCAAGCAAAGAGTAACGGAAGGTAAGCTAGGCAAGGAAAAGGAAGGAAAGGCCAGGGCAACGGAAGGAACGGCACGGCAAGGGGAAACAAGTCTAAGGCACGACACCGAACGCTAGGCAATGAACGGCAAGGCAAGGAAAGGGTAACGCATTTGAAAGCACGGTCAGGCGAGGCAACGCTAATGCACGACAACGCAAGGCTAGGCAATGCACGGAAGGCAAGTAAAGAGTAACGGAAGGTAAGGAAGGCAAGGGAAAGCAAGGAAAGGCAAGTGTAACGGAAGGAACGGCACGGCAAGGGGAAACAAGGCTAAGACACGACAAAGCACGGCTAGGCAATGCACGGCAAGGCAAGGAAAGGGTAACTCAAGGCAAGGCACGGTGAGGCTAGGCAAGGCTAATGCACGACAACGCAAGGCTTGGCAATGCACGACAATGCAAGGAAAGCTTAAAGCAAAGGAAGGCACGGTCAGGCGAGATAAGGCTAAGGCACGACAACGCAAGGCTAGGCAATGCAGGGAAGGGAAGCAAAGAGTAACGGAAGGTAAGCAAGGCAAGGAAAAGCAAGGAAAGGCAAGGGTAACGGAAGGAACTGCACGGCAAGGGGAAACAAGGCTAAGGCACGGCAACGCAGGCTGGGCAATGCACGGCAAGGCAAGGAAAGGGTAACGCATGGGAAAGCACGTTCAGGCGAGGCAAGGCTAAGGCACGACAACGCAAGGCTAGGCAATGCACGGAAGGCAAGCAAAGAGTAACGGAAGGTAAGGAAGGCAAGGGAAAGCAACGAAAAGCAAGTGTAACGGAAGGAACGGCACGGCAAGGGGAAACAAGGCTAAGGCACGACAACGCACGGCTAGGCAATGCACGGCAAGGCAAGCAAAGGGAAAAGCAAGGCAAGGCACTGTGAGGCTAGGCAAGGCTAATGCACGAAAACGCAAGGCTAGGCAATGCACGACAATGCAAGGAAAGCTTAAAGCAAAGGAAGGCAAGGTCAGCCGAGATAAGGCAAAGGCACGACAACGCAAGGCTAGGCAATTCAGGGAAGGCAAGCAAAGAGTAACGGAAGGTAAGCAAGGCAAGGAAAAGCAAGGAAAGGCAAGGGTAACGGAAGGAACGGCACGGGAAGGGGAAACAAGTGTAAGGCACGACACCGAACGCTAGGCAATGAACGGCAAGGCAAGGAAAGGGTAACGCATGGGAAAGCACGGTCAGGCGAGGCAAGGCTAAGGCACGACAACGCAAGGCTAGGCAATGCACGGAAGGCAAGCAAAGAGTAACGGAAGGTAAGGAAGGCAAGGCAAAGCCAGGCAAGGCAAGTGTAACAAAAGGCACGCCACGGCAAGGGGTAAGAAGGCTAAGGCACGACAACGCAGGGCTAAGCAATGCACGGCAAGGCAAGGAAAGGGTAACGCAGGGGAAGGCACGGTCAGGTGAGGCAAGGCTAATGCACGACAACGCAAGGCTAGGCAATGCACGACAATGCAAGGAAAGCTTAAAGCAAAGGAAGGCAAGGTCAGGCGAGATAAGGCTAAGGCACGGCAACGCAAGGCTAGGCAATGCAGGGAAGGGAAGCAAAGAGTAACGGAAGGTAAGCAAGGCAAGGAAAAGCAAGGAAAGGCAAGGGTAACGGAAGGAACGGCACGGCAAGAGGAAACAAGGCTAAGGCACGGCAACGCAGGCTAGGCAATGCACGGCAAGGCAAGGAAAGGGTAACGCAGGGGAAAGCACGGTCAGGCGAGGCAAGGGTAAGGCATGACAACGCAAGGCTAGGCAATGCACGGAAAGTAAGCAAAGAGTAACGGAACGCAAGGAAGGCAAGGGCAAGCAAGGGAAGGCAAGGGTAACGGAAGGAACGGCACGGCAAGGGGAAACAAGGCTAAGGCACGGCAACGTAGGCTAGGCAATGCACGGCAAGGCAAGGAAAGGGTAACGCATGGGAAAGCACGTTCAGGGGAGGCAAGGCTAAGGCACGACAACGCAAGGCTAGGCAATGCACGGAAGGCAAGCAAAGAGTAACGGAAGGTAAGGAAGGCAAGGGAAAGCAAAGAAAGTCAAGTGTAACGGAAGGGAAAGGCACGGCAAGGGGAAACAAGGTTAAGGCACGACAACGCACGGCTAGGCAATGCACGGCAAGGCAAGGAAAGGGTAACGCAAGGAAAGGCACGGTGAGGCTAGGCAAGGCTAATGCACGAAAACGCAAGGCTAGGCGATGCACGACAATGCAAGGAAAGCTTAACGCAAAGGAAGGCAAGGTCAGGCGAGATAATGCTAAGGCACGACAACGCAAGGCTAGGAAATTCAGGGAAGGCAAGCAAAGAGTAACGGAAGGTAAGGAAGGCAAGGGAAAGCAAAGAAAGTCAAGTGTAACGGAAGGAACGGCACGGCAAGGGGAAACAAGTCTAAGGCACGACACCGAACGCTAGGCAATGAACGGCAAGGCAAGGAAAGGGTAACGCATTTGAAAGCACGGCCAGGCGAGGCAACGCTAAGGCACGACAACGCAAGGCTAGGCAATGCACGGAAGGCAAGCAAAGAGTAACGGAAGGTAAGCAAGGCAAGGGAAAGCAAGGAAAGGCAAGGGTAACGGAAGGAACGGCACGGCAAGGGGAAACAAGTGTAAGGCAGGACACCGAACGCTAGGCAATGAACGGCAAGGCAAGGAAAGGGTAACGCATGGGAAAGCACGGTCAGGCGAGGCAAGGCTAAGGCACGACAACGCAAGGCTAGGCAATGCACGGAAGGCAAGCAAAGAGTAACGGAAGGTAAGGAAGGCAAGGGAAAGCAAGGAAAGGCAAGTGTAACGGAAGGAACTGCACGGCAAGGGGAAACAAGGCTAAGGCACGACAACGCACGGCTAGGCAATGCACGGCAAGGCAAGCAAAGGGTAACGCATGGGAAAGCACGGTCAGGCGATGCAAGGCTAAGGCATGACAACGCAAGGCTAGGCAATGCACGGAAAGCAAGCAAAGAGTACCTTAACGCAAGGAAGGCAAGGGAAAACAAGGGAAGGCAAGGGTAACGGAAGGAACGGCACAGCAAGGGGAAACAAGGCTAAGGCACGGCAACGTAGGCTAGGAAATGCACGGCAAGGCAAGGAAAGGGTAACGCATGGGATAGCACGTTCAGGCGAGGCAAGGCTAAGGCACGACAACGCAAGGCTTGGCAATGCACGGAAGGCAAGCAAAGAGTAACGGAAGGTAAGGAAGGCAAGGGAAAGCAAAGAAAGGCAAGTGTAACGGAAGGAACGGCACGGCAAAGGGAAACAAGGCTAAGGCACGACAACGCACGGCTAGGCAATGCACGGCAAGGCAAGCAAAGGGTAACGCAAGGAAAGGCACGGTGAGGCTAGGCAAGTCTAATGCACGAAAACGCAAGGCTAGGCGATGCACGACAATGCAAGGAAAGCTTAAAGCAAAGGAAGGCAAGGTCAGGCGAGATAAGTCTAAGGCACGACAACGCAAGGCTAGGAAATTCAGGGAAGGCAAGCAAAGAGTAACGGAAGGTAAGCAAGGCAAGGAAAAGGAAGGAAAGGCCAGGGTAACGGAAGGAACGGCACGGCAAGGGGAAACAAGTCTAAGACACGACACCGAACGCTAGGCAATGAACGGCAAGGCAAGGAAAGAGTAACGCATTTGAAAGCACGGTCAGGCGAGGCAACGCTAAGGCACGACAACGCAAGGCTAGGCAATGCACGGAAGGCAAGCAAAGAGTAACGGAAGGTAAGGAAGGCAAGGGAAAGCAAGGAAAGGCAAGTGTAACGGAAGGAACGGCACGGCAAGGGGAAACAAGGCTAAGGCACGACAACGCACGCTAGGCAATGCACGGCAAGGCAAGGAAAGGGTAACGCATGGGAAAGCACGGTCAGGCGAGGCAAGGCTTATGCATGACAACGCAAGGCTAGGCAATGCACGGAAAGCAAGGAAAGAGTAACGGAACGCAAGGAAGGAAAGGGAAAGCAAGGGAAGGCAAGGGTAACGGAAGGAACGGCACGGCAAGGGGAAACAAGGCTAAGGCACGACACCGAACGCTAGGCAAGGAAAGGGTAACGCAAGGCAAGGCACGGTCAGGCGAGGCAAGGCTAAGGCACGACAACGCAAGGCTAGGCAATGCACGGAAGGCAAGCAAAGAGTAACGGAAGGTAAGGAAGGCAAGGGAAAGCAAGGAAAGGCAAGTGTAAGGGAAGGAACGGCACGGCAAGGGGAAAGAAGGCTAAGGCACAACAACGCAGGCTAGGCAATGCACGGCAAGGCAAGGAAAGACTAACGGAAGGAAAGGAAGGCAAGGCAAAGCCAGGCAATGCAAGTGTAACAAAAGGCACGCAAAGGCAAGGGGAAACAAGGCTAAGGCACGACAACGCACGCTAGGCAATGCACGGCAAGGCAAGGAAAGGGTAACGCATGGGAAAGCACGGTCAGGCGAGGCAAGGCTAAGGCATGACAACGCAAGGCTAGGCAATGCACGGAAAGCAAGCAAAGAGTAACGGAACGCAAGGAAGGCAAGGGAAAGCAAGGGAAGGCAAGGGTAACGGAAGGAACGGCACGGCAAGGGGAAACAAGGCTAAGGCACGACAACGCACGGCTAGGCAATGCACGGCAAGGCAAGGAAAGGGTAACGCAAGGCAAAGCACGGTGAGGCTAGGCAAGGCTAATGCACGACAACGCAAGGCTAGGCAATGCACGACAATGCAAGGAAAGCTTAAAGCAAAGGAAGGCACGGTCAGGCGAGATAAGGCTAAGGCACGACAACGCAAGGCTAGGCAATGCAGGGAAGGGAAGCAAAGAGTAACGGAAGGTAAGCAAGGCAAGGAAAAGCAAGGAAAGGCAAGGGTAACGGAAGGAACGGCACGGCAAGGGGAAACAAGGCTAAGGCACGGCAACGCAGGCTAGGCGGTGCACGACAATGCAAGGAAAGCTTAAAGCAAAGGAAGGCAAGGTCAGGCGAGATAAGGCTAAGGCACGACAACGCAAGGCTAGGAAATTCAGGGAAGGCAAGCAAAGAGTAACGGAAGGTAAGCAAGGCAAGGAAAAGGAAGGAAAGGCCAGGGTAACGGAAGGAACGGCACGGCAAGGGGAAACAAGTCTAAGGCACGACACCGAACGCTAGGCAATGAACGGCAAATCAAGGAAAGGGTAACGCATTTGAAAGCACGGTCAGGCGAGGCAACGCTAAGGCACGACAACGCAAGGCTAGGCAATGCACGGAAGGCAAGCAAAGTGTAACGGAAGGTAAGGAAGGCAAGGGAAAGCAAGGAAAGGCAAGTGTAACGGAAGGAATGGCACGGCAAGGGGAAACAAGGCTAAGGCACGACAACGCACGACTAGGCAATGCACGGCAAGGCAAGGAAAGGGTAACGCATGGGAAAGCACGGTCAGGCGAGGCAAGGCTAAGGCATGACAACGCAAGGCTAGGCAATGCACGGCAAGGCAAATAAAGGGTAACGCAGGGGAAGGCACGGTCAGGTGAGGCAAGGATAAGGCACGACAATGCAAGGCTAGGCAGTGCACGGCAAGGCAAGGAAAGAGTAACGGAAGGAAAGGAAGGCAAGGCAAAGCCAGGCAAGGCAAGTGTAACAAAAGGCACGGCACGGCAAGGGTAAACAAGTCTAAGGCACGACAACGCACAGCTAGGCAATGCACGGCAAGGCAAGGAAAGGGTAACGCAATTCAAGGCACGGTCAGGCGAGGTAAGGATAAGGCACGAAAACGCAAGGCTAGGCAATGCACGGAAGGCAAGCAAAGAGTAACGGAAGGTAAGGAAGGCAAGGGAAAGCAAGGAAAGTCAATGGTAACGGAAGGAACGGCACAGCAAGGGGAAACAAGTCTAAGGTACGACACTGAACGCTAGGCAATGCTCGGCAAGGCAAGGAAAGGGTAACGCATGGGAAAGCACGGTCAGGCGAGGCAAGGCTAAGGCATGACAACGCAAGGCTAGGCAATGCACGGAAAGCAAGCAAAGAGTAACTTAACGCAAGGAAGGCAAGGGAAAGCAAGGGAAGGCAAGGGTAACGGAAGGAACGGCACGGCAAGGGGAAACAAGGCTAAGGCACGGCAACGTAGGCTAGGAAATGCACGGCAAGGCAAGGAAAGGGTAACGCATGGGAAAGCACGTTCAGGCGAGGCAAGGCTAAGGCACGACAACGCAAGGCTTGGCAATGCACGGAAGGCAAGCAAAGAGTAACGGATGGTAAGGAAGGCAAGGGAAAGCAAGGAAAGGCAAGTGTAACGGAAGGAACGGCACGGCAAGGGGAAACAAGGCTCAGGCACGACAACGCACGGCTAGGCAATGCACGGCAAGGCAAGCAAAGGGTAACGCAAGGAAAGGCACGGTGAGGCTAGGCAAGGCTAATGCACGAAAACGCAAGGCTAGGCGATGCACGACAATGCAAGTAAAGCTTAAAGCAAAGGAAGGCAAGGTCAGGCGAGATAATGCTAATGCACGACAACGCAAGGCTAGGAAATTCAGGGAAGGCAAGCAAAGAGTAACGGAAGGTAAGCTAGGCAAGGAAAAGGAAGGAAAGGCCAGGGTAACGGAAGGAACGGCAGGGCAAGGGGAAACAAGTCTAAGGCACGACACCGAACGCTAGGCAATGAACGGCAAGTCAAGGAAAGGGTAAGGCATTTGAAAGCACGGTCAGGCGAGGCAACGCTAAGGCACGACAACGCAAGGCTAGGCAATGCACGGAAGGCAAGTAAAGAGTAACGGAAGGTAAGGAAGGGAAGGGAAAGCAAGGAAAGGCAAGTGTAACCGAAGGAACGGCACGACAAGGGGAAACAAGGCTAAGACACGACAATGCACGGCTAGGCAAGGCACGGCAAGGCAAGGAAAGGGTAACGCAAGGCAAGGCACGGTGAGGCAAGGCAAGGCTAATGCACGACAACGCACGGCTAGGCAATGCACGGCAAGGCAAGGAAAGGGTAACGCATGGGAAAGCACGGTCAGGCGAAGCAAGGCTAAGGCACGACAACGCAAGGCTAGGCAATGCACGGAAGGCAAGCAAAGAGTAACGGAAGGCAAGGAAGGCAAGGGAAAGCAAGGCAAGGCAAGGGTAACGGAAGGAACGGCACGGCAAGGGGAAACAAGGCTAAGGCACGACAACGCACGCTAGGCAATGCACGGCAAGGCAAGAAAAGGGTAACGCATGGGAAAGCACGGTCAGGCGAGGCAAGGCTTATGCATGACAACGCAAGGCTAGGCAATGCACGGAAAGCAAGCAAAGAGTAACGGAAGGCAAGGAAGGAAAGGGAAAGCAAGGGAAGGCAAGGGTAACGGAAGGAACGGCACGGCAATATGAAACAAGTCTAAGGCACGACACCGAACGCTAGGCAATGAACGGGAAGGCAAGGAAAGTGTAACGCATGGGAAAGCACGGTCAGGCGAGGCAAGGCTAAGGCACGACAACGCAAGGCTAGGCAATGCACGGAAGGCAAGCAAAGAGTAACGGAAGGTAAGGAAGGCAAGGGAAAGCAAGGAAAGGCAAGTGTAAGGGAATGAACGGCACGGCAAGGGGAAACAAGGCTAAGGCACGACAACGCACGCTAGGCAATGCACGGCAAGGCAAGTAAAGAGTAACGGAAGGAAAGGAAGGCAAGGCAAAGCTAGGCAAGGCAAGTGTAACAAAAGGCACGCAACGGCAAGGAGAAACAAGGCTAAGGCACGACAACGCACGCTAGGCAATGCACGGCAAGGCAAGGAAAGGGTAACGCATGGGAAAGCACGGTCAGGCGAGGCAAGGCTAAGGCATGACAACGCAAGGCTAGGCAATGCACGGAAAGCAAGCAAAGAGTAACGGAACGCAAGGAAGGCAAGGGAAAGCAACGGAAGGCAAGGCTAACGGAAGGAACGGCACGGCAAGGGGTAAGAAGGCTAAGGCACGACAACGCAGGGCTAGGCAATGCACGGCAAGGCAAGGAAAGGGTAACGCAGGGGAAGGCACGGTCAGGTGAGGCAAGGATAAGGCACGACAATGCAAGGCTAGGCAATGCACGGCAAGGCAAGGAAAGAGTAACGGAAGGAAATGAAGGCAAGGCAAAGCCAGGCAAGGCAAGTGTAACAAAAGGCACGCCACGGCAAGGGGAAACAAGGCTAAGGCACGACAACGCACGGCTAAGCAATGCACGGCAAGGCAAGGAAACGGTAACGCAAGGCAAGGCACGGTCAGGCTAGGCAAGGCTAATGCACGACAACGCAAGGCTAGGCAATGCACGACAATGCAAGGAAAGCTTAAAGCAAAGGAAGGCACGGTCAGGCGAGATAAGGCTAAGGCACGACAACGCAAGTCTAGGCAATGCAGGGAGGGGAAGCAAAGAGTAACGGAAGGTAAGCAAGGCAAGGAAAAGCAAGGAAAGGCAAGGGTAACGGAAGGAACGGCACGGCAAGGGGAAACAAGGCTAAGGCACGGCAACGCAGGCTAGGCAATGCACGGCAAGGCAAGGAAAGGGTAACGCATGGGAAATCACGGTCAGGCGAGGCAAGGCTAAGGCATGACAACGCAAGGCTAGGCAATGCACGGAAAGTAAGCAAAGAGTAACGGAACGCAAGGAAGGCAAGGGAAAGCAAGGGAAGACAAGGGTAACGGAAGGAACGGCACGGCAAGGGGAAACAAGGCTAAGGCACGGCAACGTAGGCTAGGCAATGCACGGCAAGGCAAGGAAAGCGTAACGCATGGGAAAGCACGTTCAGGCTTGCAAGGCGAAGGCACGATAACGCAAGGCTAGGAAATTCAGGGAAGGCAAGCAAAGAGTAACGGAAGGTAAGCTAGGCAAGGAAAAGGAAGGAAAGGCCAGGGCAACGGAAGGAACGGCACGGCAAGGGGAAACAAGTCTAAGGCACGACACCGAACGCTAGGCAATGAACGGCAAGGCAAGGAAAGGGTAACGCATTTGAAAGCACGGTCAGGCGAGGCAACGCTAAGGCACGACAACGCAAGGCTAGGCAATGCACGGAAGGCAAGTAAAGAGTAACGGAAGGTAAGGAAGGCAAGGGAAAGCAAGGAAAGGCAAGTGTAACGGAAGGAACGGCACGGCAAGGGGAAACAAGGCTAAGACACGACAAAGCACGGCTAGGCAATGCACGGCAAGGCAAGGAAAGGGTAACTCAAGGCAAGGCACGGTGAGGCTAGGCAAGGCTAATGCACGACAACGCAAGGCTTGGCAATGCACGACAATGCAAGGAAAGCTTAAAGCAAAGGAAGGCACGGTCAGGCGAGATAAGGCTAAGGCACGACAACGCAAGGCTAGGCAATGCAGGGAAGGGAAGCAAAGAGTAACGGAAGGTAAGCAAGGCAAGGAAAAGCAAGGAAAGGCAAGGGTAACGGAAGGAACTGCACGGCAAGGGGAAACAAGGCTAAGGCACGGCAACGCAGGCTGGGCAATGCACGGCAAGGCAAGGAAAGGGTAACGCATGGGAAAGCACGTTCAGGCGAGGCAAGGCTAAGGCACGACAACGCAAGGCTAGGCAATGCACGGAAGGCAAGCAAAGAGTAACGGAAGGTAAGGAAGGCAAGGGAAAGCAACGAAAAGCAAGTGTAACGGAAGGAACGGCACGGCAAGGGGAAACAAGGCTAAGGCACGACAACGCACGGCTAGGCAATGCACGGCAAGGCAAGCAAAGGGAAAAGCAAGGCAAGGCACTGTGAGGCTAGGCAAGGCTAATGCACGAAAACGCAAGGCTAGGCAATGCACGACAATGCAAGGAAAGCTTAAAGCAAAGGAAGGCAAGGTCAGCCGAGATAAGGCAAAGGCACGACAACGCAAGGCTAGGCAATTCAGGGAAGGCAAGCAAAGAGTAACGGAAGGTAAGCAAGGCAAGGAAAAGCAAGGAAAGGCAAGGGTAACGGAAGGAACGGCACGGGAAGGGGAAACAAGTGTAAGGCACGACACCGAACGCTAGGCAATGAACGGCAAGGCAAGGAAAGGGTAACGCATGGGAAAGCACGGTCAGGCGAGGCAAGGCTAAGGCACGACAACGCAAGGCTAGGCAATGCACGGAAGGCAAGCAAAGAGTAACGGAAGGTAAGGAAGGCAAGGCAAAGCCAGGCAAGGCAAGTGTAACAAAAGGCACGCCACGGCAAGGGGTAAGAAGGCTAAGGCACGACAACGCAGGGCTAAGCAATGCACGGCAAGGCAAGGAAAGGGTAACGCAGGGGAAGGCACGGTCAGGTGAGGCAAGGCTAATGCACGACAACGCAAGGCTAGGCAATGCACGACAATGCAAGGAAAGCTTAAAGCAAAGGAAGGCACCGTCAGGCGAGATAAGGCTACGGCACGACAACGCAAGGCTAGGCAATGCAGGGAAGGGAAGCAAAGAGTAACGGAAGGTAAGCAAGGCAAGGAAAAGCAAGGAAAGGCAAGGGTAACGGAAGGAACGGCACGGCAAGAGGAAACAAGGCTAAGGCACGGCAACGCAGGCTAGGCAATGCACGGCAAGGCAAGGAAAGGGTAACGCAGGGGAAAGCACGGTCAGGCGAGGCAAGGGTAAGGCATGACAACGCAAGGCTAGGCAATGCACGGAAAGTAAGCAAAGAGTAACGGAACGCAAGGAAGGCAAGGGCAAGCAAGGGAAGGCAAGGGTAACGGAAGGAACGGCACGGCAAGGGGAAACAAGGCTAAGGCACGGCAACGTAGGCTAGGCAATGCACGGCAAGGCAAGGAAAGGGTAACGCATGGGAAAGCACGTTCAGGGGAGGCAAGGCTAAGGCACGACAACGCAAGGCTAGGCAATGCACGGAAGGCAAGCAAAGAGTAACGGAAGGTAAGGAAGGCAAGGGAAAGCAAAGAAAGTCAAGTGTAACGGAAGGGAAAGGCACGGCAAGGGGAAACAAGGTTAAGGCACGACAACGCACGGCTAGGCAATGCACGGCAAGGCAAGGAAAGGGTAACGCAAGGAAAGGCACGGTGAGGCTAGGCAAGGCTAATGCACGAAAACGCAAGGCTAGGCGATGCACGACAATGCAAGGAAAGCTTAAAGCAAAGGAAGGCAAGGTCAGGCGAGATAAGGCTAAGGCACGACAACGCAAGGCTAGGAAATTCAGGGAAGGCAAGCAAAGAGTAACGGAAGGTAAGGAAGGCAAGGGAAAGCAAAGAAAGTCAAGTGTAACGGAAGGAACGGCACGGCAAGGGGAAACAAGTCTAAGGCACGACACCGAACGCTAGGCAATGAACGGCAAGGCAAGGAAAGGGTAACGCATTTGAAAGCACGGTCAGGCGAGGCAACGCTAAGGCACGACAACGCAAGGCTAGGCAATGCAGGGAAGGCAAGCAAAGAGTAACGGAAGGTAAGCAAGGCAAGGGAAAGCAAGGAAAGGCAAGGGTAACGGAAGGAACGGCACGGCAAGGGGAAACAAGTCTAAGGCACGACACCGAACGCTAGGCAATGCACGGCAAGGCAAGCAAAGGGTAACGCAAGGAAAGGCACGGTGAGGCTAGGCAAGGCTAATGCACGAAAACGCAAGGCTAGGCGATGCACGACAATGCAAGGAAAGCTTAAAGCAAAGGAAGGCAAGGTCAGGCGAGATAAGTCTAAGGCACGACAACGCAAGGCTAGGAAATTCAGGGAAGGCAAGCAAAGAGTAACGGAAGGTAAGCAAGGCAAGGAAAAGGAAGGAAAGGCCAGGGTAACGGAAGGAACGGCACGGCAAGGGGAAACAAGTCTAAGGCACGACACCGAACGCTAGGCAATGAACGGCAAGGCAAGGAAAGAGTAACGCATGGGAAAGCACGGTCAGGCGAGGCAAGGCTAAGGCACGACAACGCAAGGCTAGGCAATGCACGGAAGGCAAGCAAAGAGTAACGGAAGGTAAGGAAGGCAAGGGAAAGCAAGGAAAGGCAAGTGTAACGCAAGGAACGGCACGGCAAGGGGAAACAAGGCTAAGGCACGACAACGCACGCTAGGCAATGCACGGCATGGCAAGGAAAGGGTAACGCAGGGGAAGGCACGGTCAGGTGAGGCAAGGATAAGGCACGACAATGCAAGGCTAGGCAATGCAGAGCAAGGCAAGGAAAGAGTAACGGAAGGAAAGGAAGGCAAGGCAAAGCCAGGCAAGGCAAGTGTAACAAAAGGCACGCCACGGCAAGGGGAAACAAGGCTAAGGCAAGACAACGCACGGCTAGGCAATGCACGGCAAGGCAAGGAAAGGGTAACGCAAGGCAAAGCACGGTGAGGCTAGGCAAGGCTAATGCACGACAACGCAAGGCTAGGCAATGCACGACAATGCAAGGAAAGCTTAAAGCAAAGGAAGGCACGGTCAGGCGAGATAAGGCTAAGGCACGACAACGCAAGGCTAGGCAATGCAGGGAAGGGAAGCAAAGAGTAACGGAAGGTAAGCAAGGCAAGGAAAAGCAAGGAAAGGCAAGGGTAACGGAAGGAACGGCACGGCAAGGGGAAACAAGGCTAAGGCACGGCAACGCAGGCTAGGCGGTGCACGACAATGCAAGGAAAGCTTAAAGCAAAGGAAGGCAAGGTCAGGCGAGATAAGGCTAAGGCACGACAACGCAAGGCTAGGAAATTCAGGGAAGGCAAGCAAAGAGTAACGGAAGGTAAGCAAGGCAAGGAAAAGGAAGGAAAGGCCAGGGTAACGGAAGGAACGGGACGGCAAGGGGAAACAAGTCTAAGGCACGACACCGAACGCTAGGCAATGAACGGCAAGTCAAGGAAAGGGTAACGCATTTGAAAGCACGGTCAGGCGAGGCAACGCTAAGGCACGACAACGCAAGGCTAGGCAATGCACGGAAGGCAAGCAAAGTGTAACGGAAGGTAAGGAAGGCAAGGGAAAGCAAGGAAAGGCAAGTGTAACGGAAGGAATGGCACGGCAAGGGGAAACAAGGCTAAGGCACGACAACGCACGACTAGGCAATGCACGGCAAGGCAAGGAAAGGGTAACGCAAGGCAAGGCACGGTCAGGCGAGGCAAGGCTAAGGCACGACAACGCAAGGCTAGGCAATGCACGGCAAGGCAAGGAAAGGGTAACGCAGGGGAAGGCACGGTCAGGTGAGGCAAGGATAAGGCAAGACAATGCAAGGCTAGGCAGTGCACGGCAAGGCAAGGAAAGAGTAACGGAAGGAAAGGAAGGCAAGGCAAAGCCAGGCAAGGCAAGTGTAACGGAAGGAACGGCACGGCAAGGGGAAACAAGGCTAAGGCACGACAAAGCACGGCTAGGCAAGGCACGGCAAGGTAAGGAAAGGGTAAAGCAAGGGAAGGCACGGTGAGGCAAGGCAAGGCTAATGCACGACAACGCAAGGCTAGGCAATGCACGACAATGCAAGGAAAGCTTAAAGCAAAGGAAGGCACGGTCAGGCGAGATAAGGCTAAGGCACGACAACGCAAGGCCAGGCAATGCAGGGAAGGCAAGCAAAGAGTAACGGAACGCAAGGAAGGAAAGGGAAAGCAAGGGAAGGCAAGGGTAACGGAAGGAACGGCACGGCAATGGGAAACAAGTCTAAGGCACGACACCGAACACTAGGCAATGAACGGGAAGGCAAGGAAAGTGTAACGCATGGGAAAGCACGGTCAGGCGAGGAAAGGCTAAGGCACGACACCGGAAGACTAGGCAATGCACGGAAGGCAAGCAAAGAGTAACGGAAGGTAAGGAAGGCAAGGGAAAGCAAGGAAAGGCAAGTGTAAGGGAAGGAACGGCACGGCAAGGGGAAACAAGGCTAAGGCACGACAACGCAGGCTAGGCAATGCACGGCAAGGCAAGGAAAGACTAACGGAAGGAAAGGAAGGCAAGGCAAAGCCAGGCAATGCAAGTGTAACAAAAGGCACGCAAAGGCAAGGGGAAACAAGGCTAAGGCACGACAACGCACGCTAGGCAATGCACGGCAAGGCAAGGAAAGGGTAACGCATGGGAAAGCACGGTCAGGCGAGGCAAGGCTAAGGCATGACAACGCAAGGCTAGGCAATGCACGGAAAGCAAGCAAAGAGTAACGGAACGCAAGGAAGGCAAGGGAAAGCAAGGGAAGGCAAGGGTAACGGAAGGAACGGCACGGCAAGGGGAAACAAGGCTAAGGCACGACAACGCACGGCTAGGCAATGCACGGCAAGGCAAGGAAAGGGTAACGCAAGGCAAAGCACGGTGAGGCTAGGCAAGGCTAATGCACGACAACGCAAGGCTAGGCAATGCACGACAATGCAAGGAAAGCTTAAAGCAAAGGAAGGCACGGTCAGGCGAGATAAGGCTAAGGCACGACAACGCAAGGCTAGGCAATGCAGGGAAGGGAAGCAAAGAGTAACGGAAGGTAAGCAAGGCAAGGAAAAGCAAGGAAAGGCAAGGGTAACGGAAGGAACGGCACGGCAAGGGGAAACAAGGCTAAGGCACGGCAACGCAGGCTAGGCGGTGCACGACAATGCAAGGAAAGCTTAAAGCAAAGGAAGGCAAGGTCAGGCGAGATAAGGCTAAGGCACGACAACGCAAGGCTAGGAAATTCAGGGAAGGCAAGCAAAGAGTAACGGAAGGTAAGCAAGGCAAGGAAAAGGAAGGAAAGGCCAGGGTAACGGAAGGAACGGCACGGCAAGGGGAAACAAGTCTAAGGCACGACACCGAACGCTAGGCAATGAACGGCAAATCAAGGAAAGGGTAACGCATTTGAAAGCACGGTCAGGCGAGGCAACGCTAAGGCACGACAACGCAAGGCTAGGCAATGCACGGAAGGCAAGCAAAGTGTAACGGAAGGTAAGGAAGGCAAGGGAAAGCAAGGAAAGGCAAGTGTAACGGAAGGAATGGCACGGCAAGGGGAAACAAGGCTAAGGCACGACAACGCACGACTAGGCAATGCACGGCAAGGCAAGGAAAGGGTAACGCATGGGAAAGCACGGTCAGGCGAGGCAAGGCTAAGGCATGACAACGCAAGGCTAGGCAATGCACGGCAAGGCAAATAAAGGGTAACGCAGGGGAAGGCACGGTCAGGTGAGGCAAGGATAAGGCACGACAATGCAAGGCTAGGCAGTGCACGGCAAGGCAAGGAAAGAGTAACGGAAGGAAAGGAAGGCAAGGCAAAGCCAGGCAAGGCAAGTGTAACAAAAGGCACGGCACGGCAAGGGTAAACAAGTCTAAGGCACGACAACGCACAGCTAGGCAATGCACGGCAAGGCAAGGAAAGGGTAACGCAATTCAAGGCACGGTCAGGCGAGGTAAGGATAAGGCACGACAACGCAAGGCTAGGCAATGCACGGAAGGCAAGCAAAGAGTAACGGAAGGTAAGGAAGGCAAGGGAAAGCAAGGAAAGTCAATGGTAACGGAAGGAACGGCACAGCAAGGGGAAACAAGTCTAAGGTACGACACTGAACGCTAGGCAATGCACGGCAAGGCAAGGAAAGGGTAACGCATGGGAAAGCACGGTCAGGCGAGGCAAGGCTAAGGCATGACAACGCAAGGCTAGGCAATGCACGGAAAGCAAGCAAAGAGTAACTTAACGCAAGGAAGGCAAGGGAAAGCAAGGGAAGGCAAGGGTAACGGAAGGAACGGCACGGCAAGGGGAAACAAGGCTAAGGCACGGCAACGTAGGCTAGGAAATGCACGGCAAGGCAAGGAAAGGGTAACGCATGGGAAAGCACGTTCAGGCGAGGCAAGGCTAAGGCACGACAACGCAAGGCTTGGCAATGCACGGAAGGCAAGCAAAGAGTAACGGATGGTAAGGAAGGCAAGGGAAAGCAAAGAAAGGCAAGTGTAACGGAAGGAACGGCACGGCAAGGGGAAACAAGGCTCAGGCACGACAACGCACGGCCAGGCAATGCACGGCAAGGCAAGCAAAGGGTAACGCAAGGAAAGGCACGGTGAGGCTAGGCAAGGCTAATGCACGAAAACGCAAGGCTAGGCGATGCACGACAATGCAAGGAAAGCTTAAAGCAAAGGAAGGCAAGGTCAGGCGAGATAAGTCTAAGGCACGACAACGCAAGGCTAGGAAATTCAGGGAAGGCAAGCAAAGAGTAACGGAAGGTAAGCAAGGCAAGGAAAAGGAAGGAAAGGCCAGGGTAACGGAAGGAACGGCACGGCAAGGGGAAACAAGTCTAAGGCACGACACCGAACGCTAGGCAATGAACGGCAAGGCAAGGAAAGGGTAACGCATTTGAAAGCACGGTCAGGCGAGGCAACGCTAAGGCACGACAACGCAAGGCTAGGCAATGCACGGAAGGCAAGCAAAGAGTAACGGAAGGTAAGGAAGGCAAGGGAAAGCAAGGAAAGGCAAGTGTAACGGAAGGAACGGCACGGCAAGGGGAAACAAGGCTAAGGCACGACAACGCAGGGCTAGGCCATGCACGGCAAGGCAAGGAAAGGGTAACGCAGGGGAAGGCACGGTCAGGTGAGGCAAGGATAAGGCACGACAATGTAAGGCTAGGCAATGCACAGCAAGGCAAGGAAAGTGTAACGGAAGGAAAGGAAGGCAAGGCAAAGCCAGGCAAGGCAAGTGTAACAAAAGGCACGCAACGGCAAGGGGAAACAAGGCTAAGGCACGACAACGCACGGCTAGGCAATGCACGGCAAGGCAAGGAAAGGGTAACGCAAGGCAAGGCACGATGAGGCTAGGCAAGGCTAATGCACGACAACGCAAGGCTAGGCAATGCACGACAATGCAAGGAAAGCTTAAAGCAAAGGAAGGCACGGTCAGGCGAGATAAGGCTAAGGCACGACAACGCAAGGCTAGGCAATGCAGGGAAGGGAAGCAAAGAGTAACGGAAGGTAAGCAAGGCAAGGAAAAGCAAGGAAAGGCAAGGGTAACGGAAGGAACGGCACGGCAAGGGGAAACAAGGCTAAGGCACGGCAACGCAGGCTAGGCGGTGCACGACAATGCAAGGAAAGCTTAAAGCAAAGGAAGGCAAGGTCAGGCGAGATAAGGCTAAGGCACGACAACGCAAGGCTAGGAAATTCAGGGAAGGCAAGCAAAGAGTAACGGAAGGTAAGCAAGGCAAGGAAAAGGAAGGAAAGGCCAGGGTAACGGAAGGAACGGCACGGCAAGGGGAAACAAGTCTCAGGCACGACACCGAACGCTAGGCAATGAACGGCAAGGCAAGGAAAGGGTAACGCTTTGAAAGGACGGTCAGGCGAGGCAACGCTAAGGCACGACAACGCAAGGCTAGGCAATGCACGGAAGGCAAGCAAAGAGTAACGGAAGGTAAGGAAGGCAAGGGAAAGCAAGGAAAGGCCAGTGTACCGGAAGGAATGGCACGGCAAGGGGAAACAAGGCTAAAGCACGACAACGCACGACTAGGCAATGCACGGCAAGGCAAGGAAAGGGTAACGCATGGGAAAGCACGGTCAGGCGAGGCAAGGCTAAGGCATGACAACGCAAGGCTAGGCAATGCAGGGAAAGCAAGCAAAGAGTAACGGAACGTAAGGAAGGCAAGGGAAAGCAAGGGAAGGCAAGGGTAACGGAAGGAACGGCACGGGAAGGGGTAACAAGGCTAAGGCACGACAACGCAGGGCTAGGCAATGCACGGCAAGGCAAAAAAAGGGTAACGCAGGGGAAGGCACGGTCAGGTGTGGCAAGGATAAGGCACGACAATGCAAGGCTAGGCAATGCACGGCAAGGCAAGGAAAGAGTAACGGAAGGAAAGGAAGGCAAGGCAAAGCCAGGCAAGGCAAGTGTAACAAAAGGCACGCCACGGCAAGGGGAAACAAGGCTAAGGCACTACAACGCACGGCTAGGCAATGCACGGCAAGGCAAGCAAAGGGTAACGCAAGGCAAGGCACGGTGAGGCTAGGCAAGGCTAATGCACGAAAACGCAAGGCTAGGCAATGCACGACAATGCAAGGAAAGCTTAAAGCAAAGGAAGGCAAGGTCAGGCGAGATAAGGCTAAGGCACGACAACGCAAGGCTAGGAAATTCAGGGAAGGCAAGCAAAGAGTAACGGAATGTAAGCTAGGCAAAGAAAAGGAAGGAAAGGCCAGGGTAACGGAAGGAACGGCACGGCAAGGGGAAACAAGTCTAAGGCACGACACCGAACGCTAGGCAATGAACGGCAAGGCAAGGAAAGGGTAACGTATTTGAAAGCACGGTCAGGCGAGGCAACGCTAAGGCACAACAACGCAAGGCTAGGCAATGCACGGAAGGCAAGCAAAGAGTAACGGAAGGTAAGGAAGGCAAGGGAAAGCAGGGAAAGGCAAGTGTAACGGAAGGAACGGCACGGCAAGGGGAAACAAGGCTAAGGCACGACAACGCACGGCTAGGCAATGCACGGCAAGGCAAGGAAAGGGTAACGCATGGGAAAGCACGGTCAGGCGAGGCAAGGATAAGGCACGACAATGCAAGGCTAGGCAATGCACGGCAAGGCAAGGAAAGAGTAACGGAAGGAAAGGAAGGCAAGGCAAACCCAGGCAAGGCAAGTGTAACAAAAGGCACGCCACGGCAAGGGGAAACAAGGCTAAGGCACGACAACGCACGGCTAGGCAATGCACGGCAAGGCAAGGAAAAGGTAACGCAAGGCAAGGCACTGTGACGCAAGTCAAGGCCAATGCACGACAGCGCAAGGCTAGGCAATGCACGCAACGCAAGCAAAGAGTAACGGAAACCAAGGAAGGCAAGGGAAAGCAAGGCAAGGGAAGGGTAACGGAAGGAACGGCACGGCAAGGGGAAACAAGGCTAAGGCACGACAACACAGGGCTAGGCAATGCAGGGCAAGGCAAGGAAAGGGTAACGCCAGGCAAGGCACGGTCAGGCAAGGCAAGGCTAATGCACGACAAGGCAAGGCTAGGCAGTGCACGGCAAGGCAAGGAAAGGGTAACGCAAGGCAAGGCACGGTGAGGCTAGGCAAGGTTAATGCACGACAACGCAAGGCTAGGCAATGCACGACTATGCAAGGAAAGCTTAAAGCAAAGGAAGGCACGGTCAGGCGAGATAAGGCTAAGGCACGACAACGCAAGGCTAGGCAATGCACGGAAGGCAAGCAAAGAGTAACGGAATGCAAAGAAGGCAAGGGAACGCAAGGGAAGGCAAGGGTAACCGAAGGAACGGCACAGCAAGGGGAAACAAGGCTAAGGTACGACACTGAACGCTAGGCAATGCACGGCAAGGCAAGGAAAGGGTAACGCATGGGAAAGCACGGTCAGGCGAGGCAAGGCTAAGGCACGACAACGCAAGGCTAGGCAATTCAGGGAAGGCAAGCAAAGAGTAACGGAAGGTAAGCAAGGCAAGGGAAAGCAAGGAAAGGCAAGGGTAACGGAAGGAACGGCACGGCAAGGGGAAACAAGTGTAAGGCACGACACCGAAGGCTAGGCAATGAACGGCAAGGCAAGGAAAGGGTAACGCATGGGAAAGCACGGTCAGGCGAGGCAAGGCTAAGGCACGACAACGCAAGGCTAGGCAATGCACGGAAGGCAAGCAAAGAGTAACGGAAGGTAAGGAAGGCAAGGGAAAGCAAGGAAAGGCAAGTGTAACGGAAGGAACGGCACGGCAAGGGGAAACAAGGCTAAGGCACGACAACGCACGCTAGGCAATGCACGGCAAGGCAAGGAAAGGGTAACGCATGGGAAAGCACGGTCAGGCGAGGCAAGGCTAAGGCATGACAACGCAAGGCTAGGCAATGCACGGAAAGCAAGCAAAGAGTAACTTAACGCAAGGAAGGCAAGGGAAAGCAAGGGAAGGCAAGGGTAACGGAAGGAACGGCACGGCAAGGGGAAACAAGGCTAAGGCACGGCAACGTAGGCTAGGAAATGCACGGCAAGGCAAGGAAAGGGTAACGCATGGGAAAGCACGTTCAGGCGAGGCAAGGCTAAGGCACGACAACGCAAGGCTTGGCAATGCACGGAAGGCAAGCAAAGAGTAACGGAAGGTAAGGAATGCAAGGGAAAGCAAAGAAAGGCAAGTGTAACGGAAGGAACGGCACGGCAAGGGGAAACAAGGCTAAGGCACGACAACGCACGGCTAGGCAATGCACGGCAAGGCAAGCAAAGGGTAACGCAAGGAAAGGCACGGTGAGGCTAGGCAAGTCTAATGCACGAAAACGCAAGGCTAGGCGATGCACGACAATGCAAGGAAAGCTTAAAGCAAAGGAAGGCAAGGTCAGGCGAGATAAGTCTAAGGCACCACAACGCAAGGCTAGGAAATTCAGGGAAGGCAAGCAAAGAGTAACGGAAGGTAAGCAAGGCAAGGAAAAGGAAGGAAAGGCCAGGGTAACGGAAGGAACGGCACGGCAAGGGGAAAAAAGTCTAAGGCACGACACCGAACGCTAGGCAATGAACGGCAAGGCAAGGAAAGGGTAACGCATTTGAAAGCACGGTCAGGCGAGGCAACGCTAAGGCACGACAACGCAAGGCTAGGCAATGCACGGCAAGGCAAGGAAAGGGTAACGCAGGGGAAGGCACGGTCAGGTGAGGCAAGGATAAGGCACGACAATGCAAGGCTAGGCAATGCAGAGCAAGGCAAGGAAAGAGTAACGGAAGGAAAGGAAGGCAAGGCAAAGCCAGGCAAGGCAAGTGTAACAAAAGGCACGCCACGGCAAGGGGAAACAAGGCTAAGGCACGACAACGCACGGCTAGGCAATGCACGGCCAGCCAAGGAAAAGGTAACGCAAGGCAAGGCACTGTGAGGCAAGTCAAGGCCAATGCACGACAGCGCAAGGCTAGGCAATGCACGCAACGCAAGCAAAGAGTAACGGAAACCAAGGAAGGCAAGGGAAAGCAAGGCGAGGGAAGGGTAACAGAAGGAACGGCACGGCAAGGGGAAACAAGGCTAAGGCACGACAACACAGGGCTAGGCAATGCAGGGCAAGGCAAGGAAAGGGTAACGCCAGGCAAGGCACGGTCAGGCAAGGCAAGGCTAATGCACGACAACGCAAGGCTAGGCAATGCACGGAAGGCAAGCAAAGAGTAACGGAAGGTAAGGAAGGCAAGGGAAAGCAAGGAAAGGCAAGTGTAACGGAAGGAATGGCACGGCAAGGGGAAACAAGGCTAAGGCATGACAACGCACGACTACGCAAAGCACGGCAAGGCAAGGAAAGGGTAACGCATGGGAAAGCACGGTCAGGCGAGGCAAGGCTAAGGCATGACAACGCAAGGCTAGGCAATGCACGGCAAGGCAAATAAAGGGTAACGCAGGGGAAGGCACGGTCAGGTGAGGCAAGGATAAGGCACGACAATGCAAGGCTAGGCAGTGCACGGCAAGGCAAGGAAAGAGTAACGGAAGGAAAGGAAGGCAAGGCAAAGCCAGGCAAGGCAAGTGTAACAAAAGGCACGGCACGGCAAGGGTAAACAAGGCTAAGGCACGACAACGCACAGCTAGGCAATGCACGGCAAGGCAAGGAAAGGGTAACGCAAGGCAAGGCACGGTCAGGCGAGGCAAGGCTAAGGCACGACAACGCAAGGCTAGGCAATGCCCGGAAGGCAAGCAAAGAGTAACGGAAGGTAAGGAAGGCAAGGGAAAGCAAGGAAAGGCAAGTGTAACGGAAGGAACGGCACGGCAAGGGGAAACAAGGCTAAGGCACGACAACGCACGCTAGGCAATGCACGGCAAGGCAAGGTAAGGGTAACGCAAGGGAAGGCACGGTCAGGCGAGGCAAGGCTAAGGCATGACAACGCAAGGCTAGGCAATGCACGGAAAGCAAGCAAAGAGTAACGGAACGCAAGGAAGGCAAGGGAAAGCAAGGGAAGGCAAGGGTAACGGAAGGAACGGCACGGCAAGGGGTAACAAGGCTAAGACACGACAACGCAGGGCTAGGCAATGCACGGCAAGGCAAGGAAAGAGTAACGGAAGGAAAGGAAGACAAGGCAAACCCAGGCAAGGCAAGTGTAACAAAAGGCACGCAACGGCAAGGGGAAACAAGGCTAAGGCACGACAACACACGGCTAGGAAATGCACGGCAAGGCAAGGAAAGGGTAACGCAAGGCAAGGCACGGTGAGGCTAGGCAAGGTTAATGCACGACAACGCAAGGCTAGGCAATGCACTACTATGCAAGGAAAGCTTAAAGCAAAGGAAGGCACGGTCAGGCGAGATAAGGCTAAGGCACGACAACGCAAGGCTAGGCAATGCACGGAAGGCAAGCAAAGAGTAACGGAAGGTAAGGAAGGCAAGGGAAAGCAAGGAAATGCAATGGTAACGGAAGGAACGGCACAGCAAGGGGAAACAAGGCTAAGGCACGACAACGCAGTGCTAGGCAATGCACGGCAAGGCAAGGAAAGGGTAACGCAGGGGAAGGCACGGTCAGGTGAGGCAAGGATAAGGCACGACAATGCAAGGCTAGGCAATGCACAGCAAGGCAAGGAAAGAGTAACGGAAGGAAAGGAAGGCAAGGCAAAGCCAGGGAAGGCAAGTGTAACAAAAGGCACGCCACGGCAAGGGGAAACAAGGCTAAGGCACGACAACGCACGGCTAGGCAATGCACGGCAAGGCAAGGAAAGGGTAACGCAAGGCAAGGCACGGTGAGGCTAGGCAAGGCTAATGCACGACAACGCAAGGCTAGGCAATGCACGACAATGCAAGGAAAGCTTAAACCAAAGGAAGGCACGGTCAGGCGAGATAAGGCTAAGGCACGACAACGCAAGGCTAGGCAATGCAGGGAAGGGAAGCAAAGAGTAACGGAAGGTAAGCAAGGCAAGGAAAAGCAAGGAAACGCAAGGGTAACGGAAGGAACGGCACGGCAAGGGGAAACAAGGCTAAGGCACGGCAACGCAGGCTAGGCGGTGCACGATAATGCAAGGAAAGCTTAAAGTAAAGGAAGGCAAGGTCAGGCGAGATAAGGCTAAGGCACGACAACGCAAGGCTAGGAAATTCAGGGAAGGCAAGCAAAGAGTAACGGAAGGTAAGCAAGGCAAGGAAATGGAAGGAAAGGCCAGGGTAACGGAAGGAACGGCACGGCAAGGGGAAACAAGTCTAAGGCACGACACCGAACGCTAGGCAATGAACGGCAAGGCAAGGAAAGGGTAACGCATTCGAAAGGACGGTCAGGCGAGGAAACGCTAAGTCACGACAACGCAAGGCTAGGCAATGCACGGAAGGCAAGCAAAGAGTAACGAAAGGTAAGGAAGGCAAGGGAAAGCAAGGAAAGGCAAGTGTAACGGAAGGAACGGCACGGCAAGGGGAAACAAGGCTAAGGCACGACAACGCACGACTAGGCAATGCACGGCAAGGCAAGGAAAGGGTAACGCATGGGAAAGCACGGTCAGGCGAGGCAAGGCTAAGGCATGACAACGCAAGGCTAGGCAATGCAGGGAAAGCAAGCAAAGAGTAACGGAACGTAAGGAAGGCAAGGGAAGCAAGGGAAGGCAAGGGTAACGGAAGGAATGGCACGGCAAGGGGTAACAAGGCTAAGGCACGACAACGCAGGGCTAGGCAATGCACGGCAAGGCAAGGAAAGGGTAACGCAGGGGAAGGCACGGTCAGGTGTGGCAAGGATAAGGCACGACAATGCAAGGCTAGGCAATGCACGGCAAGGCAAGGAAAGAGCAACGGAAGGAAAGGAAGGCAAGGCAAAGCCAGGCAAGCAAGTGTAACAAAAGGCACGCCACGGCAAGGGGAAACAAGGCTAAGGCACGACAACGCACGGCTAGGCAATGCACGGCAAGGCAAGCAAAGGGTAACGCAAGGCAAGGCACGGTGAGGCTAGGCAAGGCTAATGCACGAAAACGCAAGGCTAGGCAATGCACGACAATGCAAGGAAAGCTTAAAGCAAAGGAAGGCAAGTTCAGGCGAGATAAGGCTAAGGCACGACAACGCAAGGCTAGGAAATTCAGGGAAGGCAAGCAAAGAGTAACGGAATGTAAGCTAGCAAAGAAAAGGAAGAAAAGGCCAGGGTAACGGAAGGAACGGCACGGCAAGGGGAAACAAGTCTAAGGCACGACACCGAACGCTAGGCAATGAACGGCAAGGCAATGAAAGGGTAACGCATTTGAAAGCACGGTCAGGCGAGGCAAGGCTAAGGCACGACAACGCAAGGCTAGGCAATGCACGGAAGGCAAGCAAAGAGTAACGGAAGGTAAGCAAGGCAAGGGAAAGCAAGGAAAGGCAAGGGTAACGGAAGGAACGGCACGGCAAGGGGAAACAAGGCTAAGGCACGACAACGCACGCTAGGCAATGCACGGCAAGGCAAGGAAAGGGTAACGCATGGGAAAGCACGGTCAGGCGAGGCAAGGCTAAGGCACGACAACGCAAGGCTAGGCAATGCAGGGAAGGCAAGCAAAGAGTAACGGAAGGTAAGCAAGGCAAGGGAAAGCAAGGAAAGGCAAGGGTAACGGAAGGAACGGCACGGCAAGGGGAAACAAGGCTAAGGCACGACAACGCACGCTAGGCAATGCACGGCAAGGCAAGGAAAGGGTAACGCATGGGAAAGCACGGTCAGGCGAGGCAAGGCTAAGGCACGACAACGCAAGGCTAGGCAATGCACGGAAGGCAAGCAAAGAGTAACGGAAGGTAAGGAAGGCAAGGGAAAGCAAGGAAAGGCAAGTGTAACGGAAGGAACGGCACGGCAAGGGGAAACAAGGCTAAGGCACGACAACGCACGCTAGGCAATGCACGGCAAGGCAAGGAAAGGGTAACGCATGGGAAAGCACGGTCAGGCGAGGCAAGGCTAAGGCATGACAACGCAAGGCTAGGCAATGCACGGAAAGCAAGCAAAGAGTAACTTAACGCAAGGAAGGCAAGGGAAAGCAAGGGAAGGCAAGGGTAACGGAAGGAACGGCACGGCAAGGGGAAACAAGGCTAAGGCACGGCAACGTAGGCTAGGAAATGCACGGCAAGGCAAGGAAAGGGTAACGCATGGGAAAGCACGTTCAGGCGAGGCAAGGCTAAGGCACGACAACGCAAGGCTTGGCAATGCACGGAAGGCAAGCAAAGAGTAACGGAAGGTAAGGAAGGCAAGGGAAAGCAAAGAAAGGCAAGTGTAACGGAAGGAACGGCACGGCAAGGGGAAACAAGGCTAAGGCACGACAACGCACGGCTAGGCAATGCACGGCAAGGCAAGCAAAGGGTAACGCAAGGAAAGGCACGGTGAGGCTAGGCAAGTCTAATGCACGAAAACGCAAGGCTAGGCGATGCACGACAATGCAAGGAAAGCTTAAAGCAAAGGAAGGCAAGGTCAGGCGAGATAAGTCTAAGGCACCACAACGCAAGGCTAGGAAATTCAGGGAAGGCAAGCAAAGAGTAACGGAAGGTAAGCAAGGCAAGGAAAAGGAAGGAAAGGCCAGGGTAACGGAAGGAACGGCACGGCAAGGGGAAAAAAGTCTAAGGCACGACACCGAACGCTAGGCAATGAACGGCAAGGCAAGGAAAGGGTAACGCATTTGAAAGCACGGTCAGGCGAGGCAACGCTAAGGCACAACAACGCAAGGCTAGGCAATGCACGGCAAGGCAAGGAAAGGGTAACGCAGGGGAAGGCACGGTCAGGTGAGGCAAGGATAAGGCACGACAATGCAAGGCTAGGCAATGCAGAGCAAGGCAAGGAAAGAGTAACGGAAGGAAAGGAAGGCAAGGCAAAGCCAGGCAAGGCAAGTGTAACAAAAGGCACGCTACGGCAAGGGGAAACAAGGCTAAGGCACGACAACGCACGGCTAGGCAATGCACGGCAAGGCAAGGAAAAGGTAACGCAAGGCAAGGCACTGTGAGGCAAGTCAAGGCCAATGCACGACAGCGCAAGGCTAGGCAATGCACGCAACGCAAGCAAAGAGTAACGGAAACCAAGGAAGGCAAGGGAAAGCAAGGCGAGGGAAGGGTAACAGAAGGAACGGCACGGCAAGGGGAAACAAGGCTAAGGCACGACAACACAGGGCTAGGCAATGCAGGGCAAGGCAAGGAAAGGGTAACGCAAGGCAAGGCACGGTCAGGCAAGGCAAGGCTAATGCACGACAAGGCACGGCTAGGCAATGCACGGAAGGCAAGCAAAGAGTAACGGAAGGCAAGGAAGGCAAGGGAAAGCAAGGAAAGGCAAGTGTAACGGAAGGAATGGCACGGCAAGGGGAAACAAGGCTAAGGCATGACAACGCACCACTATGCAAAGCACGGCAAGGCAAGGAAAGGGTAACGCATGGGAAAGCACGGTCAGGCGAGGCAAGGCTAAGGCATGACAACGCAAGGCTAGGCAATGCACGGCAAGGCAAATAAAGGGTAACGCAGGGGAAGGCACGGTCAGGTGAGGCAAGGATAAGGCACGACAATGCAAGGCTAGGCAGTGCACGGCAAGGCAAGTTAAGAGTAACGGAAGGAAAGGAAGGCAAGGCAAAGCCAGGCAAGGCAAGTGTAACAAAAGGCACGCCACGGCAAGGGTAAACAAGGCTAAGGCACGACAACGCACAGCTAGGCAATGCACGGCAAGGCAAGGAAAGGGTAACGCAAGGCAAGGCACGGTCAGGCGAGGCAAGGCTAAGGCACGACAACGCAAGGCTAGGCAATGCACGGAAGGCAAGCAAAGAGTAACGGAAGGTAAGGAAGGCAAGGGAAAGCAAGGAAAGGCAAGTGTAACGGAAGGAACGGCACGGAAAGTGGAAACAAGGCTAAGGCACGACAACGCACGCTAGGCAATGCACGGCAAGGCAAGGTAAGGGTAACGCATGGGAAAGCACGGTCAGGCGAGGCAAGCCTAAGGCATGACAACGCAAGGCTAGGCAATGCACGGAAAGCAAGCAAAGAGTAACGGAACGCAAGGAAGGCAAGGGAAAGCAAGGGAAGGCAAGGGTAACGGAAGGAACGGCACGGCAAGGGGTAACAAGGCTAAGACACGACAACGCAGGGCTAGGCAATGCACGGCAAGGCAAGGAAAGAGTAACGGAAGGAAAGGAAGACAAGGCAAACCCAGGCAAGGCAAGTGTAACAAAAGGCACGCAACGGCAAGGGGAAACAAGGCTAAGGCACGACAACACACGGCTAGGAAATGCACGGCAAGGCAAGGAAAGGGTAACGCAAGGCAAGGCACGGTGAGGCTAGGCAAGGTTAATGCACGACAACGCAAGGCTAGGCAATGCACTACTATGCAAGGAAAGCTTAAAGCAAAGGAAGGCACGGTCAGGCGAGATAAGGCTAAGGCACGACAACGCAAGGCTAGGCAATGCACGGAAGGCAAGCAAAGAGTAACGGAAGGTAAGGAAGGCAAGGGAAAGCAAGGAAATGCAATGGTAACGGAAGGAACGGCACAGCAAGGGGAAACAAGGCTAAGGCACGACAACGCAGTGCTAGGCAATGCACGGCAAGGCAAGGAAAGGGTAACGCAGGGGAAGGCACGGTCAGGTGAGGCAAGGATAAGGCACGACAATGCAAGGCTAGGCAATGCACAGCAAGGCAAGGAAAGAGTAACGGAAGGAAAGGAAGGCAAGGCAAAGCCAGGGAAGGCAAGTGTAACAAAAGGCACGCCACGGCAAGGGGAAACAAGGCTAAGGCACGACAACGCACGGCTAGGCAATGCACGGCAAGGCAAGGAAAGGGTAACGCAAGGCAAGGCACGGTGAGGCTAGGCAAGGCTAATGCACGACAACGCAAGGCTAGGCAATGCACGACAATGCAAGGAAAGCTTAAACCAAAGGAAGGCACGGTCAGGCGAGATAAGGCTAAGGCACGACAACGCAAGGCTAGGCAATGCAGGGAAGGGAAGCAAAGAGTAACGGAAGGTAAGCAAGGCAAGGAAAAGCAAGGAAACGCAAGGGTAACGGAAGGAACGGCACGGCAAGGGGAAACAAGGCTAAGGCACGGCAACGCAGGCTAGGCGGTGCACGACAATGCAAGGAAAGCTTAAAGCAAAGGAAGGCAAGGTCAGGCGAGATAAGGCTAAGGCACGACAACGCAAGGCTAGGAAATTCAGGGAAGGCAAGCAAAGAGTAACGGAAGGTAAGCAAGGCAAGGAAAAGGAAGGAAAGGCCAGGGTAATGGAAGGAACGGCACGGCAAGGGGAAACAAGTCTAAGGCACGACACCGAACGCTAGGCAATGAACGGCAAGGCAAGGAAAGGGTAACGCATTCGAAAGGACGGTCAGGCGAGGAAACGCTAAGTCACGACAACGCAAGGCTAGGCAATGCACGGAAGGCAAGCAAAGAGTAACGAAAGGTAAGGAAGGCAAGGGAAAGCAAGGAAAGGCAAGTGTACCGGAAGGAATGGCACGGCAAGGGGAAACAAGGCTAAAGCACGACAACGCACGACTAGGCAATGCACGGCAAGGCAAGGAAAAGGTAACGCATGGGAAAGCACGGTCAGGCGAGGCAAGGCTAAGGCATGACAACGCAAGGCTAGGCAATGCAGGGAAAGCAAGCAAAGAGTAACGGAACGTAAGGAAGGCAAGGGAAAGCAAGGGAAGGCAAGGGTAACGGAAGGAATGGCAAGGCAAGGGGTAACAAGGCTAAGGCACGACAACGCAGGGCTAGGCAATGCACGGCAAGGCAAAAAAAGGGTAACGCAGGGGAAGGCACGGTCAGGTGTGGCAAGGATAAGGCACGACAATGCAAGGCTAGGCAATGCACGGCAAGGCAAGGAAAGAGCAACGGAAGGAAAGGAAAGCAAGGCAAAGCCAGGCAAGCAAGTGTAACAAAAGGCACGCCACGGCAAGGGGAAACAAGGCTAAGGCACGACAACGCACGGCTAGGCAATGCACGGCAAGGCAAGCAAAGGGTAACGCAAGGCAAGGCACGGTGAGGCTAGGCAAGGCTAATGCACGAAAACGCAAGGCTAGGCAATGCACGACAATGCAAAGAAAGCTTAAAGCAAAGGAAGCCAAGTTCAGGCGAGATAAGGCTAAGGCACGACAACGCAAGGCTAGGAAATTCAGGGAAGGCAAGCAAAGAGTAACGGAAGGTAAGCTAGGCAAGGAAAAGGAAGGAAAGGCCAGGGTAACGGAAGGAACGGCACGGCAAGGGGAAACAAGGCTAAGGCACGACAACGCACGGCTAGGCAATGCACGGCAAGGCAAGGAAAGGGTAACGCATGGGAAAGCACGGTCAGGCGAGGCAAGGATAAGGCACGACAATGCAAGGCTAGGCAATGCACGGCAAGGCAAGGAAAGAGTAACGGAAGGAAAGGAAGGCAAGGCAAACCCAGGCAAGGCAAGTGTAACAAAAGGCACGCCACGGCAAGGGGAAACAAGGCTAAGGCACGACAACGCACGGCTAGGCAATGCACGGCAAGGCAAGGAAAAGGTAACGCAAGGCAAGGCACTGTGAGGCAAGTCAAGGCCAATGCACGACAGCGCAAGGCTAGGCAATGCACGCAACGCAAGCAAAGAGTAACGGAAACCAAGGAAGGCATGGGAAAGCAAGGCAAGGGAAGGGTAACAGAAGGAACGGCACGGCAAGGGGAAACAAGGCTAAGGCACGACAACACAGGGCTAGGCAATGCAGGGCAAGGCAAGGAAAGGGTAACGCCAGGCAAGGCACGGTCAGGCAAGGCAAGGCTAATGCACGACAAGGCAAGGCTAGGCAATGCACGGCAAGGCAAGGAAAGGGTAACGCAAGGCAAGGCACGGTGAGGCTAGGCAAGGTTAATGCACGACAACGCAAGGCTAGGCAATGCACGACTATGCAAGGAAAGCTTAAAGCAAAGGAAGGCACGGTCAGGCGAGATAAGGCTAAGGCACGACAACGCAAGGCTAGGCAATGCACGGAAGGCAAGCAAAGAGTAACGGAAGGTAAGGAAGGCAAGGGAAAGCAAGGAAAGGCAATGGTAACGGAAGGAACGGCACTGCAAGGGGAAACAAGTCTAAGGCACGACACTGAACGCTAGGCAATGCACGGCAAGGCAAGGAAAGGGTAACGCATGGGAAAGCACGGTCAGGCGAGGCAAGGCTAAGGCACGACAACGCAAGGCTAGGCAATGCAGGGAAGGCAAGCAAAGAGTAAAGGAAGGTAAGCAAGGCAAGGAAAAGCAAGGAAAGGGAAGGGTAACGGAAGGAACGGCACGGCAAGGGGAAACAAGTGTAAGGCACGACACCGAACGCTAGGCAATGAACGGCAAGGCAAGGAAAGGGTAACGCATGGGAAAGCACGGTCAGGCGAGGCAAGGCTAAGGCACGACAACGCAAGGCTAGGCAATGCCCGGAAGGCAAGCAAAGAGTAACGGAAGGTAAGCAAGGCAAGGAAAAGCAAGGAAAGGCAAGGGTAACGGAAGGAACGGCACGGCAAGGGGAAACAAGGCTAAGGCACGGCAACGCAGGCTAGGCGGTGCACGACAATGCAAGGAAAGCTTAAAGCAAAGGAAGGCAAGGTCAGGCGAGATAAGGCTAAGGCACGACAACGCAAGGCTAGGAAATTCAGGGAAGGCAAGCAAAGAGTAACGGAAGGTAAGCAAGGCAAGGAAAAGGAAGGAAAGGCCAGGGTAACGGAAGGAACGGCACGGCAAGGGGAAACAAGTCTAAGGCACGACACCGAACGCTAGGCAATGAACGGCAAGTCAAGGAAAGGGTAACGCATTTGAAAGCACGGTCAGGCGAGGCAACGCTAAGGGACGACAACGCAAGGCTAGGCAATGCACGGAAGGCAAGCAAAGTGTAACGGAAGGTAAGGAAGGCAAGGGAAAGCAAGGAAAGGCAAGTGTAACGGAAGGAACGGCACGGCAAGGGGAAACAAGGCTAAGGCACGACAACGCACGACTAGGCAATGCACGGCAAGGCAAGGAAAGGGTAACGCATGGGAAAGCACTGTCAGGCGAGGCAAGGCTAAGGCATGACAACGCAAGGCTAGGCAATGCACGGCAAGACAAATAAAGGGTAACGCAGGGGAAGGCACGGTCAGGTGAGGCAAGGATAAGGCACGACAATGCAAGGCTAGGCAGTGCACGGCAAGGCAAGGAAAGAGTAACGGAAGGAAAGGAAGGCAAGGCAAAGCCAGGCAAGGCAAGTGTAACAAAAGGCACGGCACGGCAAGGGTAAACAAGTCTAAGGCACGACAACGCACAGCTAGGCAATGCACGGCAAGGCAAGGAAAGGGTAACGCAATTCAAGGCACGGTCAGGCGAGGTAAGGGTAAGGCACGACAACGCAAGGCTAGGCAATGCACGGAAGGCAAGCAAAGAGTAACGGAAGGTAAGGAAGGCAAGGGAAAGCAAGGAAAGTCAAGTGTAACGGAAGGAACGGCACGGCAAGTGGAAACAAGGCTAAGGCACGACAACGCACGCTAGGCAATGCACGGCAAGGCAAGGAAAGGGTAACGCATGGGAAAGCACGGTCAGGCGAGGCAAGCCTAAGGCATGACAACGCAAGGCTAGCCAATGCACGGAAAGCAAGCAAAGAGTAACGGAACGCAAGGAAGGCAAGGGAAAGCAAGGGAAGGCAAGGGTAACGGAAGGAACGGCACGGCAAGGGGTAACATGGCTAAGGCACGACAACGCAAGGCTAGGCAATGCACGGCAAGGCAAGGAAAGAGTAACGAAAGGAAAGGAAGGCAAGGCAAAGCCAGGCAAGGCAAGTGTAACAAAAGGCACGCAACGGCAAGGGGAAACAAGGCTAAGGCACGACAACACACGGCTAGGAAATGCACGGCAAGGCAAGTAAAGGGTAACGCAAGGCAAGGCACGGTGAGGCTAGGCAAGGTTAATGCACGACAACGCAAGGCTAGGCAATGCACGACTATGCAAGGAAACCTTAAAGCAAAGGAAGGCACGGTCAGGCGAGATAAGGCTAAGGCACGACAACGCAAGGCTAGGCAATGCACGGAAGGCAAGCAAAGAGTAACGGAAGGTAAGGAAGGCAAGGGAAAGCAAGGAAAGTCAATGGTAACGGAAGGAACGGCACTGCAAGGGGAAACAAGTCTAAGGCACGACACTGAACGCTAGGCAATGCACAGCAAGGCAAGGAAAGGGTAACGCAGGGGAAGGCACGGTCAGGTGAGGCAAGGATAAGGCACGACAATGCAAGGCTAGGCAATGCAGAGCAAGGCAAGGAAAGAGTAACGGAAGGAAAGGAAGGCAAGGCAAAGCCAGGCAAGGCAAGTGTAACAAAAGGCACGCCACGGCAAGGGGAAACAAGGCTAAGGCACGACAACGCACGGCTAGGCAATGCACGGCAAGGCAAGGAAAGGGTAACGCAAGGCAAGGCACGGTGAGGCTAGGCAAGGCTAATGCACGACAACGCAAGGCTAGGCAATGCACGACAATGCAAGGAAAGCTTAAAGCAAAGGAAGGCACGGTCAGGCGAGATAAGGCTAAGGCACGACAACGCAAGGCTAGGCAATGCACGGCAAGGCAAGGAAAAGTAACGCAAGGCAAGGCACTGTGAGGCAAGTCAAGGCCAATGCACGACAGCGCAAGGCTAGGCAATGCACGCAACGCAAGCAAAGAGTAACGGAAACCAAGGAAGGCAAGGGAAAGCAAGGCAAGGGAAGGGTAACGGAAGGAACGGCTCGGCAAGGGGAAACAAGGCTAAGGCAGGACAACACAGGGCTAGGCAATGCAGGGTAAGGCAAGGAAAGGGTAACGCCAGGCAAGGCACGGTCAGGCAAGGCAAGGCTAATGCACGACAAGGCAAGGCTAGGCAGTGCACCGCAAGGCAAGGAAAGGGTAACGCAAGGAAAGGCACGGTGAGGCTAGGCAAGGTTAATGATCGACAACGCAAGGCTAGGCAATGCACGAGTATGCAAGGAAAGCTTAAAGCAAAGGAAGGCACGGTCAGGCGAGAATAAGGCTAAGGCACGACAACGCAAGGCTAGGCAATGCACGGAAGGCAAGCAAAGAGTAACGGAAGGTAAGGAAGGCAAGGGAAAGCAAGGAAATGCAATGGTAACGGAAGGAACGGCACAGCAAGGGTAAACAATTCTAAGGTACGACACTGAACGCTAGGCAATGCACGGCAAGGCAAGGAAAGGGTAACGCATGGGAAAGCACGGTCAGGCGAGGCAAGGCTAAGGCACGACAACGCAAGGCTAGGCAATTCAGGGAAGGCAAGCAAAGAGTAACGGAAGGTAAGCAAGGCAAGGGAAAGCAAGGAAAGGCAAGGGTAACGGAAGGAACGGCACGGCAAGGGGAAACAAGTGTAAGGCACGACACCGAACGCTAGGCAATGAACGGCAAGGCAAGGAAAGGGTAACGCATGGGAAAGCACGGGCAGGCGAGGCAAGGCTAAGGCACGACAACGCAAGGCTAGGCAATGCACGGAAAGCAAGCAAAGAGTAACTTAACGCAAGGAAGGCAAGGGAAAACAAGGGAAGGCAAGGGTAACGGAAGGAACGGCACGGCAAGGGGAAACAAGGCTAAGGCACGGCAACGTAGGCTAGGAAATGTACGGCAAGGCAAGGAATGGGTAACGCATGGGAAAGCACGTTCAGGCGAGGCAAGGCTAAGGCACGACAACGCAAGGCTTGGCAATGCACGGAAGGCAAGCAAAGAGTAACGGAAGGTAAGGAAGGCAAGGGAAAGCAAAGAAAGGCAAGTGTAACGGAAGGAACGGCACGGCAAGGGGAAACAAGGCTAAGGCACGACAACGCACGGCTAGGCAATGCACGGCAAGGCAAGCAAAGGGTAACGCAAGGAAAGGCACGGTGAGGCTAGGCAAGTCTAATGCACGAAAACGCAAGGCTAGGCGATGCACGACAATGCAAGGAAAGCTTAAAGCGAAGGAAGGCAAGGTCAGGCGAGATAAGTCTAAGGCACCACAACGCAAGGCAAGGAAATTCAGGGAAGGCAAGCAAAGAGTAACGGAAGGTAAGCAAGGCAAGGAAAAGGAAGGAAAGGCCAGGGTAACGGAAGGAACGGCACGGCAAGGGGAAACAAGTCTAAGGCACGACACCGAACGCTAGGCAATGAACGGCAAGGCAAGGAAAGTGTAACGCATTTGAAAGCACGGTCAGGCGAGGCAACGCTAAGGCACGACAACGCAAGGCTAGGCAATGCACGGAAGGCAAGCAAAGAGTAACGGAAGGTAAGGAAGGCAAGGGAAAGCAAGGAAAGGCAAGTGTAACGGAAGGAACGGCACGGCAAGGGGAAACAAGGCTAAGGCACAACAACGCACGGCTAGGCAATGCACGGCAAGGCAAGGAAAGGGTAACGCAGGGGAAGGCACGGTCAGGTGAGGCAAGGATAAGGCACGACAATGCAAGGCTAGGCAATGCAGAGCAAGGCAAGGAAAGGGTAACGGAAGGAAAGGAAGGCAAGGCAAAGCCAGGCAAGGCAAGTGTAACAAAAGGCACGCCACGGCAAGGGGAAACAAGGCTAAGGCACGACAACGCACGGCTAGGCAATGCACGGCAAGGCAAGGAAAGGGTAACGCAAGGCAAGGCACGGTGAGGCTAGGCAAGGCTAATGCACGACAACGCAAGGCAAGGCAATGCACGACAATGCAAGGAAAGCTTAAAGCAAAGGAAGGCAATTTCAGGCGAGATAAGGCTAAGGCACGACAACGCAAGGCTAGGCAATGCAGGGAAGGGAAGCAAAGAGTAACGGAAGGTAAGCAAGGCAAGGAAAAGCAAGGAAAGGCAAGGGTAACGGAAGGAACGGCACGGCAAGGGGAAACAAGGCTAAGGCACGGCAACGCAGGCTAGGCGGTGCACGACAATGCAAGGAAAGCTTAAAGCAAAGGAAGGCAAGGTCAGGCGAGATAAGGCTAAGGCACGACAACGCAAGGCTAGGAAATTCAGGGAAGGCAAGCAAAGCGTAACGGAAGGTAAGCAAGGCAAGGAAAAGGAAGGAAAGGCCAGGGTAACGGAAGGAACGGCACGGCAAGGGGAAACAAGTCTAAGGCACGACACCGAACGCTAGGCAATGAACGGCAAGGCAAGGAAAGGGTAACGCATTTGAAAGCACGGTCAGGCGAGGCAACGCTAAGGCACGACAACGCAAGGCTAGGCAATGCACGGAAGGCAAGCAAAGAGTAACGGAAGGTAAGGAAGGCAACGGAAAGCAAGGAAAGGCAAGTGTAACGGAAGGAACGGCACGGCAAGGGGAAACAAGGCTAAGGCATGACAACGCAAGACTAGGCAATGCACGGCAAGGCAAGGAAAGGGTAACGCATGGGAAAGCACGGTGAGGCGAGGCAAGGCTAAGGCATGACAACGCAAGGCTAGGCAATGCACGGCAAGGCAAATAAAGGGTAACGCAGGGGAAGGCACGGTCAGGTGAGGCAAGGATAAGGCACGACAATGCAAGGCTAGGCAGTGCACGGCAAGGCAAGGAAAGAGTAACGGAAGGAAAGGAAGGCAAGGCAAAGCCAGGCAAGGCAAGTGTAACAAAAGGCACGGCACGGCAAGGGGAAACAAGGCTAAGGCACGACAACGCACAGCTAGGCAATGCACGGCAAGGCAAGGAAAGGGTAACGCAGGGGAAGGCACGGTCAGGTGAGGCAAGGATAAGGCACGACAATGCAAGGCTAGGCAATGCAGAGCAAGGCAAGGAAAGAGTAACGGAAGGAAAGGAAAGCAAGGCAAAGCCAGGCAAGGCAAGTGTAACAAAAGGCACGCCACGGCAAGGGGAAACAAGGCTAAGGCACGACAACGCACAGCTAGGCAATGCACGGCAAGGCAAGGAAAGGGTAAGGCAAGGCAAGGCAAGGCAAGGCAAAGCAAGGCAAGGCAAAGGCACGACAACGCAAGGCTAGGCAATGCACGGAAGGCAAGCAAAGAGTAACGGAAGGCAAGGAAGGCAAGGGAAAGCAAGGAAAGGCAAGTGTAACGGAAGGAACGGCACGGCAAGTGGAAACAAGGCTAAGGCACGACAACGCACGCTAGGCAATGCACGGCAAGGCAAGGAAAGGGTAACGCATGGGAAAGCACGGTCAGGCAAGGCAAGCCTAAGGCATGACAACGCAAGGCTAGGCAATGCACGGAAAGCAAGCAAAGAGTAACGGAACGCAAGGAAGGCAAGGGAAAGCAAGGGAAGGCAAGGGTAACGGAAGGAACGGCACGGCAAGGGGTAACAAGGCTAAGGCACGACAACGCAGGGCTAGGCAATGCACGGCAAGGCAAGGAAAGAGTAACGGAAGGAAAGGAAGGCAAGGCAAAGCCAGGCAAGGCAAGTGTAACAAATGGCACGCAACGGCAAGGGGAAACAAGGCTAAGGCACGACAACACACGGCTAGGAAATGCACGGCAAGGCAAGGAAAGGGTAACGCAAGGCAAGGCACGGTGAGGCTAGGCAAGGTTAATGCACGACAACGCAAGGCTAGGCAATGCACGACTATGCAAGGAAAGCTTAAAGCAAAGGAAGGCACGGTCAGGCGAGATAAGGCTAAGGCACGACAACGCAAGGCTAGGCAATGCACGGAAGGCAAGCAAAGAGTAACGGAAGGTAAGGAAGGCAAGGGAAAGCAAGGAAAGGCAATGGTAACGGAAGGAACGGCACAGCAAGGGGAAACAAGTCTAAGGTACGACACTGAACGCTAGGCAATGCACGGCAAGGCAAGGAAAGGGTAACGCATGGGAAAGCACGGTCAGGCGAGGCAAGGCTAAGGCACGACAACGCAAGGCTAGGCAATTCAGGGAAGGCAAGCAAAGAGTAACGGAAGGTAAGCAAGGCAAGGGAAAGCAAGGAAAGGCAAGGGTAACGGAAGGAACGGCACGGCAAGGGGAAACAAGTGTAAGGCACGACACCGAACGCTAGGCAATGAACGGCAAGGCAAGGAAAGGGTAACGCATGGGAAAGCACGGTCAGGCGAGGCAAGGCTAAGGCACGACAACGCAAGGCTAGGCAATGCACGGAAGGCAAGCAAAGAGTAACGGAAGGTAAGGAAGGCAAGGGAAAGCAAGGAAAGGCAAGTGTAACGGAAGGAACGGCACGGCAAGGGGAAACAAGGCTAAGGCACGACAACGCACGCTAGGCAATGCACGGCAAGGCAAGGAAAGGGTAACGCATGGGAAAGCACGGTCAGGCGAGGCAAGGCTAAGGCATGACAACGCAAGGCTAGGCAATGCACGGAAGGCAAGCAAAGAGTAACGGAAGGTAAGGAAGGAAAGGGAAAGCAAAGAAAGGCAAGTGTAACCGAAGGAACGGCACGGCAAGGGGAAACAAGGCTAAGGCACGACAACGCACGGCTAGGCAATGCACGGCAAGGCAAGCAAAGGGTAACGCATGGGAAAGCACGGTCAGGCGAGGCAAGGCTAAGGCACGACAACGCAAGGCTTGGCAATGCACGGAAGGCAAGCAAAGAGTAACGGAAGGTAAGGAAGGCAAGGGAAAGCAAAGAAAGGCAAGTGTAACGGAAGGAACGGCACGGCAAGGGGAAACAAGGCTAAGGCACGACAACGCACGGCTAGGAAATGCACGGCAAGGCAAGCAAAGGGTAACGCAAGGAAAGGCACGGTGAGGCTAGGCAAGGCTAATGCACGAAAACGCAAGGCTAGGCGATGCACGACAATGCAAGGAAAGCTTAAAGCAAAGGAAGGCAAGGTCAGGCGAGATAAGTCTAAGGCACGACAACGCAAGGCTAGGAAATTCAGGGAAGGCAAGCAAAGAGTAACGGAAGGTAAGCAAGGCAAGGAAAAGGAAGGAAAGGCCAGGGTAACGGAAGGAACGGCACGGCAAGGGGAAACAAGTCTAAGGCACGACACCGAACGCTAGGCAATGAACGGCAAGGCAAGGAAAGGGTAACGCATTTGAAAGCACGGTCAGGCGAGGCAACGCTAAGGCACGACAACGCAAGGCTAGGCAATGCACGGAAGGCAAGCAAAGAGTAACGGAAGGTAAGGAAGGCAAGGGAAAGCAAGGAAAGGCAAGTGTAACGGAAGGAACGGCACGGCAAGGGGAAACAAGGCTAAGGCACAACAACGCAGGCTAGGCAATGCACGGCAAGGCAAGGAAAGGGTAACGCAGGGGAAGGCACGGTCAGGCGAGGCAAGGATAAGGCACGACAATGCAAGGCTAGGCAATGCAGAGCAAGGCAAGGAAAGAGTAACGGAAGGAAAGGAAGGCAAGGCAAAGCCAGGCAAGGCAAGTGTAACAAAAGGCACGCCACGGCAAGGGGAAACAAGGCTAAGGCACGACAACGCACGGCTAGGCAATGCACGGCAAGGCAAGGAAAGGGTAACGCAAGGCAAGGCACGGTGAGGCTAGGCAAGGCTAATGCACGACAACGCAAGGCTAGGCAATGCACGACAATGCAAGGAAAGCTTAAAGCAAAGGAAGGCACGGTCAGGCGAGATAAGGCTAAGGCACGACAACGCAAGGCTAGGCAATGCAGGGAAGGGAAGCAAAGATTAACGGAAGGTAAGCAAGGCAAGGAAAAGCAAGGAAAGGCAAGGGTAACGGAAGGAACGGCACGGCAAGGGGAAACAAGGCTAAGGCACGGCAACGCAGGCTAGGCAATGCACGACAATGCAAGGAAAGCTTAAAGCAAAGGAAGGCAAGGTCAGGCGAGATAAGGCTAAGGCACGACAACGCAAGGCTAGGAAATTCAGGGAAGGCAAGCAAAGAGTAACGGAAGGTAAGCAAGGCAAGGAAAAGGAAGGAAAGGCCAGGGTAACGGAAGGAACGGCACGGCAAGGGGAAACAAGTCTAAGGCACGACACCGAACGCTAGGCAATGAACGGCAAGTCAAGGAAAGGGTAACGCATGGGAAAGCACGGTCAGGCGAGGCAAGGCTAAGGCACGACAACGCAAGGCTAGGCAATGCACGGAAGGCAAGCAAAGAGTAACGGAAGGTAAGGAAGGCAAGGCAAAGCCAGGCAAGGCAAGTGTAACAAAAGGCACGCCACGGCAAGGGGAAACAAGGCTAAGGCACGACAACGCACGGCTAGGCAATGCACGGCAAGGCAAGGAAAGGGTAACGCAAGGCAAGGCACGGTGAGGCTAGGCAAGGCTAATGCACGACAACGCAAGGCTAGGCAATGCACGACTATGCAAGGAAAGCTTAAAGCAAAGGAAGGCACGGTCAGGCGAGATAAGGCTAAGGCACGACAACGCAAGGCTAGGCAATGCACGGAAGGCAAGCAAAGAGTAACGGAAGGTAAGGAAGGCAAGGGAAAGCAAGGAAAGTCAATGGTAACGGAAAGAACGGCACAGCAAGGGGAAACAATTCTACGGTACGACACTGAACGCTAGGCAATGCACGGCAAGGCAAGGAAAGGGTAACGCATGGGAAAGCACGGTCAGGCGAGGCAAGGCTAAGGCATGACAACGCAAGGCTAGGCAATGCACGGAAAGCAAGCAAAGAGTAACGGAACGCAAGGAAGGCAAGGGAAAGCAAGGGAAGGCAAGGGTAACGGAAGGAACGGCACGGCAAGGGGAAACAAGGCTAAGGCACGGCAACGTAGGCTAGGAAATGCACGGCAAGGCTAGGAAAGGGTAACGCATGGGAAAGCACGTTCAGGCGAGGCAAGGCTAAGGCACGACAGCGCAAGGCTTGGCAATGCACGGAAGGCAAGCAAAGAGTAACGGATGGTAAGGAAGGCAAGGGAAAGCAAAGAAAGGCAAGTGTAACGGAAGGAACGGCACGGCAAGGGGAAACAAGGCTCAGGCACGACAACGCACGGCTAGGCAATGCACGGCAAGGCAAGCAAAGGGTAACGCAAGGAAAGGCACGGTGAGGCTAGGCAAGTCTAATGAACGAAAACGCAAGGCTAGGCGATGCACGACAATGCAAGGAAAGCTTAAAGCAAAGGAAGGCAAGGTCAGGCGAGATAAGTCTAAGGCACCACAACGCAAGGCTAGGAAATTCAGGGAAGGCAAGCAAAGAGTAACGGAAGGTAAGCAAGGCAAGGAAAAGGAAGGAAAGGCCAGGGTAACGGAAGGAACGGCACGGCAAGGGGAAACAAGTCTAAGGCACGACACCGAACGCTAGGCAATGAACGGCAAGGCAAGGAAAGGGTAACGCATTTGAAAGCACGGTCAGGCGAGGCAACGCTAAGGCACGACAACGCAAGGCTAGGCAATGCACGGAAGGCAAGCAAAGAGTAACGGAAGGTAAGGAAGGCAAGGGAAAGCAAGGAAAGGCAAGTGTAACGGAAGGAACGGCACGGCAAGGGGAAACAAGGCTATATCACGACAACGCAGGGCTAGGCAATGCACGGCAAGGCAAGGAAAGGGTAACGCAGGGGAAGGCACGGTCAGGTGAGGCAAGGATAAGGCACGACAATGCAAGGCTAGGCAATGCACAGCAAGGCAAGGAAAGAGTAACGGAAGGAAAGGAAGGCAAGGCATAGCCAGGGAAGGCAAGTGTAACAAAAGGCACGCCACGGCAAGGGGAAACAAGGCTAAGGCACGACAACGCACGGCTAGGCAATGCACGGCAAGGCAAGGAAAGGGTAACGCAAGGCAAGGCACGGTGAGGCTAGGCAAGGCTAATGCACGACAACGCAAGGCTAGGCAATGCACGACAATGCAAGGAAAGCTTAAAGCAAAGGAAGGCACGGTCAGGCGAGATAAGGCTAAGGCACGACAACGCAAGGCTAGGCAATGCAGGGAAGGGAAGCAAAGAGTAACGGAAGGTAAGCAAGGCAAGGAAAAGCAAGGAAAGGCAAGGGTAACGGAAGGAACGGCACGGCAAGGGGAAACAAGGCTAAGGCACGGCAACGCAGGCTAGGCGGTGCACGACAATGCAAGGAAAGCTTAAAGCAAAGGAAGGCAAGGTCAGGCGAGATAAGGCTAAGGCACGACAACGCAAGGCTAGGAAATTCAGGGAAGGCAAGCAAAGAGTAACGGAAGGTAAGCAAGGCAAGGAAAAGGACGGAAAGGCCAGGGTAACGGAAGGAACGGCACGGCAAGGGGAAACAAGTCTAAGGCACGACACCGAACGCTAGGCAATGAACGGCAAGGCAAGGAAAGGGTAACGCATTTGAAAGGACGGTCAGGCGAGGCAACGCTAATGCACGACAACGCAAGGCTAGGCAATGCACGGAAGGCAAGCAAAGAGTAACGGAAGGTAAGGAAGGCAAGGGAAAGCAAGGAAAGGCAAGTGTAACGGAAGGAACGGCACGGCAAGGGGAAACAAGGCTTAGGCACGACAACGCACGACTAGGCAATGCACGGCAAGGCAAGGAAAGGGTAACGCATGGGAAAGCAGGGTCAGGCGAGGCAAGGCTAAGGCATGACAAGGCAAGGCTAGGCAATGCAGGGAAAGCAAGCAAAGAGTAACGGAACGTAAGGAAGGCAAGGGAAAGCAAGGGAAGGCAAGGGTAACGGAAGGAACGGCACGGCAAGGGGAAACAAGGCTAAGGCACGACAACGCAGGGCTAGGCAATGCACGGCAAGGCAAAAAATGGGTAACGCAGGGGAAGGCACGGTCAGGTGTGGCAAGGATAAGGCACGACAATGCAAGGCTAGGCAATGCACGGCAAGGCAAGGAAAGAGCAACGGAAGGAAAGGAAGGCAAGGCAAAGCCAGGCAAGCAAGTGTAACAAAAGGCACGCCACGGCAAGGGGAAACAAGGCTAAGGCACTACAACGCACGGCTAGGCAATGCACGGCAAGGCAAGCAAAGGGTAACGCAAGGCAAGGCACGGTGAGGCTAGGCAAGGCTAATGCACGAAAACGCAAGGCTAGGCAATGCACGACAATGCAAGGAAAGCTTAAAGCAAAGGAAGGCAAGGTCAGGCGAGATAAGGCTAAGGCACGACAACGCAAGGCTAGGAAATTCAGGGAAGGCAAGCAAAGAGTAACGGAATGTAAGCTAGGCAAAGAAAAGGAAGGAAAGGCCAGGGTAACGGAAGGAACGGCACGGCAAGGGGAAACAAGTCTAAGGCACGACACCGAACGCTAGGCAATGAACGGCAAGGCAAGGAAAGGGTAACGTATTTGAAAGCACGGTCAGGCCAGGCAACGCTAAGGCACGACAACGCAAGGCTAGGCAATGCACGGAAGGCAAGCAAAGAGTAACGGAAGGTAAGGAAGGCAAGGGAAAGCAGGGAAAGGCAAGTGTAACGGAAGGAACGGCACGGCAAGGGGAAACAAGGCTAAGGCACGACAACGCACGGCTAGGCAATGCACGGCAAGGCAAGGAAACGGTAACGCATGGGAAAGCACGGTCAGGGGAGGCAAGGATAAGGCACGACAATGCAAGGCTAGGCAATGCACGGCAAGGCAAGGAAAGAGTAACGGAAGGAAAGGAAGGCAAGGCAAACCCAGGCAAGGCAAGTGTAACAAAAGGCACGCCACGGCAAGGGGAAACAAGGCTAAGGCACGACAACGCACGGCTAGGCAATGCACGGCAAGGCAAGGAAAGGGTAACGCAAGGCAAGGCACGGTGAGGCTAGGCAAGGCTAATGCACGACAACGCAAGGCTAGGCAATGCACGACAATGCAAGGAAAGCTTAAAGCAAAGGAAGGCACGATCAGGCGAGATAAGGCTACGGCACGACAACGCAAGGCTAGGCAATGCAGGGAAGGGAAGCAAAGAGTAACGGAAGGTAAGCAAGGCAAGGAAAAGCAAGGAAAGGCAAGGGTAACGGAAGGAACTGCACGGCAAGGGGAAACAAGGCTAAGGCACGGCAACGCAGGCTGGGCAATGCACGGCAAGGCAAGGAAAGGGTAACGCATGGGAAAGCACGGTCAAGCGAGGCAAGGCTAAGGCATGACAACGCAAGGCTAGGCAATGCACGGAAAGCAAGCAAAGAGTAACGGAACGCAAGGAAGGCAAGGGAAAGCAAGGGAAGGCAAGGGTAACGGAAGGAACGGCACGGCAAGGGGTAAGAAGGCTAAGGCACGACAACGCAGGGCTAGGCAATGCACGGCAAGGCAAGGAAAGGGTAACGCAGGGGAAGGCACGGTCAGGTGAGGCAAGGATAAGGCACGACAATGCAAGGCTAGGCAATGCACGGCAAGGCAAGGAAAGAGTAACGGAAGGAAAGCAAGGCAAGGCAAAGCCAGGCAAGGCAAGTGTAACAAAAGGCACGCCACGGCAAGGGGAAACAAGGCTAAGGCACGACAACGCACGGCTAGGCAATGCACGGCAAGGCAAGGAAAGGGTAACGCAAGGCAAGGCACGGTGAGGCAAGGCAAGGCTAATGCATGAAAACGCAAGGCTAGGCGATGCACGACAATGCAAGGAAAGCTTAAAGCAAAGGAAGGCAAGGTCAGGCGAGATAATGCTAAGGCACGACAACGCAAGGCTAGGAAATTCAGGGAAGGCAAGCAAAGAGTAACGGAAGGTAAGCTAGGCAAGGAAAAGGAAGGAAAGGCCAGGGTAACGGAAGGAACGGCACGGCAAGGGGAAACAAGTCTAAGGCACGACACCGAACGCTAGGCAATGAACGGCAAGGCAAGGAAAGGGTAACGCATTTGAAAGCACGGTCAGGCGAGGCAAGGCTAAGGCACGACAACGCAAGGCTAGGCAATGCACGGAAGGCAAGCAAAGAGTAACGGAAGGTAAGGAAGTCAAGGGAAAGCAAGGTAAGGCAAGTGTAACGGAAGGAACGGCACGGCAAGGGGAAATAAGGCTAAGGCACGACAAAGCACGGCTAGGCAATGCACGGCAAGGCAAGGAAAGCTTAAAGCAAAGGAAGGCAAGGTCAGGCGAGATAAGGCTAAGGCACGACAACGCAAGGCTAGGAAATTCAGGGAAGGCAAGCAAAGAGTAACGGAATGTAAGCTAGGCAAAGAAGAGGAAGGAAAGGCCAGGGTAACGGAAGGAACGGCACGGCAAGGGGAAACAAGTCTAAGGCACGACACCGAACGCTAGGCAATGAACGGCAAGGCAAGGAAAGGGTAACGTATCACGGTCAGGCGAGGCAAGGCTAAGGCACGACAACGCAAGGCTAGGCAATGCACGGAAGGCAAGCAAAGAGTAACGGAAGGTAAGGAAGGCAAGGGAAAGCAAAGAAAGGCAAGTGTAACGGAAGGAACGGCACGGCAAGGGGAAACAAGGCTATGGCACGACAACGCACGGCTAGGCAATGCACGGCAAGGCAAGGAAAGGGTAACGCAAGGCAAGGCACGGTGAGGCTAGGCAAGGCTAATGCACGACAACGCAAGGCTAGGCAATGCACGACAATGCAAGGAAAGCTTAAAGCAAAGGAAGGCACGATCAGGCGAGATGAGGCTACGGCACGACAACGCAAGGCTAGGCAATGCAGGGAAGGGAAGCAAAGAGTAACGGAAGGTAAGCAAGGCAAGGAAAAGCAAGGAAAGGCAAGGGTAACGGAAGGAACTGCACGGCAAGGGGAAACAAGGCTAAGGCACGGCAACGAACGCTAGGCAATGCACGGCAAGGCAAGGAAAGGGTAACGCATGGGAAAGCACGGTCAGGCGAGGCAAGGCTAAGGCACGACAACGCAAGGCTAGGCAATGCACGGAAAGTAAGCAAAGAGTAACGGAACGCAAGGAAGACAAGGGAAAGTAAGGGAAGGCAAGGGTAACGGAAGGAACTGCATGGCAAGGGGAAACAAGGCTAAGGCACGGCAACGCAGGCTGGGCAATGCACGGCAAGGCAAGGAAAGGGTAACGCATGGGAAAGCACGGTCAGGCGAGGCAAGGCTAAGGCATGACAACGCAAGGCTAGGCAATGCACGGAAAGCAAGCAAAGAGTAACGGAACGCAAGGAAGGCAAGGGAAAGCAAGGGAAGGCAAGGGTAACGGAAGGAACGGCACGGCAAGGGGTAAGAAGGCTAAGGCACGACAACGCAGGGCTAGGCAATGCACGGCAAGGCAAAAAATGGGTAACGCAGGGGAAGGCACGGTAAGGTGTGGCAAGGATAAGGCACGACAATGCAAGGCTAGGCAATGCACGGCAAGGCAAGGAAAGAGCAACGGAAGGAAAGGAAGGCAAGGCAAAGCCAGGCAAGGCAAGTGTAACAAAAGGCACGCAACGGCAAGGGGAAACAAGGCTAAGGCACTACAACGCACGGCTAGGCAATGCACGGCAAGGCAAGCAAAGGGTAACGCAAGGCAAGGCACGGTGAGGCTAGGCAAGGCTAATGCACGAAAACGCAAGGCTAGGCAATGCACGACAATGCAAGGAAAGCTTAAAGCAAAGGAAGGCAAGGTCAGGCGAGATAAGGCTAAGGCACGACAACGCAAGGCTAGGAAATTCAGGGAAGGCAAGCAAAGAGTAACGGAATGTAAGCTAGGCAAAGAAAAGGAAGGAAAGGCCAGGGTAACGGAAGGAACGGCACGGCAAGGGGAAACAAGTCTAAGGCACGACACCGAACGCTAGGCAATGAACGGCAAGGCAAGGAAAGGGTAACGTATTTGAAAGCACGGTCAGGCGAGGCAACGCTAAGGCACAACAACGCAAGGCTAGGCAATGCACGGAAGGCAAGCAAAGAGTAACGGAAGGTAAGGAAGGCAAGGGAAAGCAGGGAAAGGCAAGTGTAACGGAAGGAACGGCACGGCAAGGGGAAACAAGGCTAAGGCACGACAACGCACGGCTAGGCAATTCACGGCAAGGCAAGGAAACGGTAACGCATGGGAAAGCACGGTCAGGGGAGGCAAGGATAAGGCACGACAATGCAAGGCTAGGCAATGCACGGCAAGGCAAGGAAAGAGTAACGGAAGGAAAGCAAGGCAAGGCAAACCCAGGCAAGGCAAGTGTAACAAAAGGCACGCCACGGCAAGGGGAAACAAGGCTAAGGCACGACAACGCACGGCTAGGCAATGCACGGCAAGGCAAGGAAAGGGTAACGCAAGGCAAGGCACGGTGAGGCTAGGCAAGGCTAATGCACGACAACGCAAGGCTAGGCAATGCACGACAATGCAAGGAAAGCTTAAAGCAAAGGAAGGCACGATCAGGCGAGATAAGGCTACGGCACGACAACGCAAGGCTAGGCAATGCAGGGAAGGGAAGCAAAGAGTAACGGAAGGTAAGCAAGGCAAGGAAAAGCAAGGAAAGGCAAGGGTAACGGAAGGAACTGCACGGCAAGGGGAAACAAGGCTAAGGCACGGCAACGCAGGCTGGGCAATGCACGGCAAGGCAAGGAAAGGGTAACGCATGGGAAAGCACGGTCAGGCGAGGCAAGGCTAAGGCATGACAACTCAAGGCTAGGCAATGCACGGAAAGCAAGCAAAGAGTAACGGAACGCAAGGAAGGCAAGGGAAAGCAAGGGAAGGCAAGGGTAACGGAAGGAACGGCACGGCAAGGGGTAAGAAGGCTAAGGCACGACAACGCAGGGCTAGGCAATGCACGGCAAGGCAAGGAAAGGGTAACGCAGGGGAAGGCACGGTCAGGTGAGGCAAGGATAAGGCACGACAATGCAAGGCTAGGCAATGCACGGCAAGGCAAGGAAAGAGTAACGGAAGGAAAGCAAGGCAAGGCAAAGCAAAGCAAGGCAAGAGTAACGGAAGGCACGGCACGGCAAGGGGAAACAAGGCTAAGGCACGACAACGCACGGCTAGGCAATGCACGGCAAGGCAAGGAAAGGGTAACGCAAGGCAAGGCACGGTGAGGCTAGGCAAGGCTAATGCATGAAAACGCAAGGCTAGGCGATGCACGACAATGCAAGGAAAGCTTAAAGCAAAGGAAGGCAAGGTCAGGCGAGATAATGCTAAGGCACGACAACGCAAGGCTAGGAAATTCAGGGAAGGCAAGCAAAGAGTAACGGAAGGTAAGCTAGGCAAGGAAAAGGAAGGAAAGGCCAGGGTAACGGAAGGAACGGCACGGCAAGGGGAAACAAGTCTAAGGCACGACACCGAACGCTAGGCAATGAACGGCAAGGCAAGGAAAGGGTAACGCATTTGAAAGCACGGTCAGGCGAGGCAACGCTAAGGCACGACAACGCAAGGCTAGGCAATGCACGGAAGGCAAGTAAAGAGTAACGGAAGGTAAGGAAGTCAAGGGAAAGCAAGGTAAGGCAAGTGTAACGGAAGGAACGGCACGGCAAGGGGAAATAAGGCTAAGGCACGACAAAGCACGGCTAGGCAATGCACGGCAAGGCAAGGAAAGCTTAAAGCAAAGGAAGGCAAGGTCAGGCGAGATAAGGCTAAGGCACGACAACGCAAGGCTAGGAAATTCAGGGAAGGCAAGCAAAGAGTAACGGAATGTAAGCTAGGCAAAGAAAAGGAAGGAAAGGCCAGGGTAACGGAAGGAACGGCACGGCAAGGGGAAACAAGTCTAAGGCACGACACCGAACGCTAGGCAATGAACGGCAAGGCAAGGAAAGGGTAACGTATTTGATAGCACGGTCAGGCGAGGCAACGCTGAGGCACGACAACGCAAGGCTAGGCAATGCACGGAAGGCAAGCAAAGAGTAACGGAAGGTAAGGAAGGCAAGGGAAAGCAGGGAAACGCAAGTGTAACGGAAGGAACGGCACGGCAAGGGGAAACAAGGCTATGGCACGACAACGCACGGCTAGGCAATGCACGGCAAGGCAAGGAAAGGGTAACGCATGGGAAAGCACGGTCAGGCGAGGCAAGGCTAAGGCACGACAACGCAAGGCTAGGCAATGCACGGAAAGCAAGCAAAGTGTAAAGGAACGCAAGGAAGGCAAGGGAAAGCAAGGGAAGGCAAGGGTAACAAGGAACGGCACGGCAAGGGGTAAGAAGGCTAAGGCACGACAACGCAAGGCTAGGCAATGCACGGCAAGGCAAGGAAAGGGTAACGCAAAGGCACGGTCAGGTGAGGCAAGGATAAGGCACGACAATGCAAGGCTAGGCAATGCACGGCAAGGCAAGGAAAGAGTAACGGAAGGAAAGTAAGGCGGCAAGCCAGGCAAGGCAAGTGTAACAAAAGGCACGGGCAAGGGGAAACAAGGCTAAGGCACGACAACGCACGGCTAGGCAATGCACGGCAAGGCAAGGAAAGGGTAACGCAAGGCAACGCACGGTGAGGCAAGGCAAGGCTAATGCACGACAACGCAAGGCTAGGCAATGCACGACAATGCAAGGAAAGCTAAAGCAAAGGAAGGCACGGTCAGGCGAGATAAGGCTACGGCACGACAACGCAAGGCTAGGCAATGCAGGGAAGGGAAGCAAAGAGTAACGGAAGGTAAGCAAGGCAAGGAAAAGCAAGGAAAGGCAAGGGTAACGGAAGGAACTGCATGGCAAGGGGAAACAAGGCTAAGGCACGGCAACGCAGGCTGGGCAATGCACGGCAAGGCAAGGAAAGGGTAACGCATGGGAAAGCACGGTCAGGCGAGGCAAGGCTAAGGCATGACAACGCAAGGCTAGGCAATGCACGGAAAGCAAGCAAAGAGTAACGGAACGCAAGGAAGGCAAGGGAAAGCAAGGGAAGGCAAGGGTAACGGAAGGAACGGCACGGCAAGGGGTAAGAAGGCTAAGGCACGACAACGCAGGGCTAGGCAATGCACGGCAAGGCAAGGAAAGGGTAACGCAGGGGAAGGCACGGTCAGGTGAGGCAAGGATAAGGCACGACAATGCAAGGCTAGGCAATGCACGGCAAGGCAAGGAAAGAGTAACGGAAGGAAAGCAAGGCAAGGCAAAGCCAGGCAAGGCAACTGTAACAAAAGGCACGCCACGGCAAGGGGAAACAAGGCTAAGGCACGACAACGCACGGCTAGGCAATGCACGGCAAGGCAAGGAAAGGGTAACGCAAGGCAAGGCACGGTGAGGCAAGGCAAGGCTAATGCACGACAACGCAAGGCTAGGCAATGCACGACAATGCAAGGAAAGCTTAAAGCAAAGGAAGGCAATGTCAGGCGAGATAAGGCTAAGGCACGACAACGCAAGGCTAGGCAATGCAGGGAAGGGAAGCAAAGAGTAACGGAAGGTAAGCAAGGCAAGGAAAAGCAAGGAAAGGCAAGGGTAACGGAAGGAACGGCACGGCAAGGGGAAACAAGGCTAAGGCACGGCAACGCAGGCTAGGCAATGCACGGCAAGGCAAGGAAAGGGTAACGCATTTGAAAGCACCGTCAGGCGAGGCAACGCTAAGGCACGACAACGCAAGGCTAGGCAATGCACGGAAGGCAAGCAAAGAGTAACGGAAGGTAAGGAAGGCAAGGGAAAGCAAGGTAAGGCAAGTGTAACGGAAGGAACGGCACGGCAAGGGGAAACAAGGCTAAGGCACGACAACGCACGGCTAGGCAATGCACGGCAAGGCAAGGAAAGCTTAAAGCAAAGGAAGGCAAGGTCAGGCGAGATAAGGCTAAGGCACGACAACGCAAGGCTAGGAAATTCAGGGAAGGCAAGCAAAGAGTAACGGAATGTAAGCTAGGCAAAGAAAAGGAAGGAAAGGCCATGGTAACGGAAGGAACGGCACGGCAAGGGGAAACAAGTCTAAGGCACGACACCGAACGCTAGGCAATGAACGGCAAGGCAAGGAAAGGGTAACGTATTTGAAAGCACGGTCAGGCGAGGCAACGCTGAGGCACGACAACGCAAGGCTAGGCAATGCACGGAAGGCAAGCAAAGAGTAACGGAAGGTAAGGAAGGCAAGGGGAAGCAGGGAAACGCAAGTGTAACGGAAGGAACGGCACGGCAAGGGGAAACAAGGCTATGGCACGACAACGCACGGCTAGGCAATGCACGGCAAGGCAAGGAAAGGGTAACGCAAGGCAAGGCACGGTGAGGCTAGGCAAGGCTAATGCACGACAACGCAAGGCTAGGCAATGCACGACAATGCAAGGAAAGCTTAAAGCAAAGGAAGGCACGGTCAGGCGAGATAAGGCTACGGCACGACAACGCAAGGCTAGGCAATGCAGGGAAGGGAAGCAAAGAGTAACGGAAGGTAAGCAAGGCAAGGAAAAGCAAGGAAAGGCAAGGGTAACGGAAGGAACGGCACGGCAAGGGGAAACAAGGCTAAGGCACGGCAACGCAGGCTAGGCAATGCACGGCAAGGCAAGGAAAGGGTAACGCATGGGAAAGCACGGTCAGGCGAGGCAAGGCTAAGGCATGACAACGCAAGGCTAGGCAATGCACGGAAAGCAAGCAAAGTGTAACGGAACGCAAGGAAGGCAAGGGAAAGCAAGGGAAGGCAAGGGTAACGGAAGGAACGGCACGGCAAGGGGTAAGAAGGCTATGGTACGACAACGCAGGGCTAGGCAATGCACGGCAAGGCAAGGAAAGGGTAACGCAGGGGAAGGCACGGTCAGGTGAGGCAAGGATAAGGCACGACAATGCAAGGCTAGGCAATGCACGGCAAGGGAAGGAAAGAGTAACGGAAGGAAAGGAAGGCAAGGCAAAGCCAGGCAAGGCAAGTGTAAGAAAAGGCACGCCACGGCAAGGGGAAACAAGGCTAAGGCACGACAACGCACGGCTAGGCAATGCACGGCAAGGCAAGGAAAGGGTAACGCAAGGCAAGGCACGGTGAGGCAAGGCAAGGCTAATGCACGACAACGCAAGGCTAGGCAATGCACGACAATGCAAGGAAAGCTTAAAGCAAAGGAAGGCACGGTCAGGCGAGATAAGGCTAAGGCACGACAACGCAAGGCTAGGCAATGCAGGGAAGGGAAGCAAAGAGTAACGGAAGGTAAGCAAGGCAAGGAAAAGCAAGGAAAGGCAAGGGTAACGGAAGGAACGGCACGGCAAGGGGAAACAAGGCTAAGGCACGGCAACGCAGGCTAGGCAATGCACGGCAAGGCAAGGAAAGGGTAACGCATGGGAAAGCACGGTCAGGCGAGGCAAGGCTAAGGCACGACAACGCAAGGCTAGGCAATGCACGGAAGGCAAGCAAAGAGTAACGGAAGGCAAGGAAGGCAAGGGAAAGCAAGGGAAGGCAAGTGTAACGGAAGGAACGGCACGGCAAGGGGAAACAAGGCTAAGGCACGACAACGCACGGCTAGGCAATGCACGGCAAGGCAAGGAAAGGGTAACGCATGGGAAAGCACGGTCAGGCGAGGCAAGGCTAAGGCACGACAACGCAAGGCTTGGCAATGCACGGAAGGCAAGCAAAGAGTAACGGAAGTTAAGGAAGGCAAGGGAAAGCAAAGAAAGTCAAGTGTAACGGAAGGAACGGCACGGCAAGGGGAAACAAGGCTAAGACACGACAACGCACGGCTAGGCAATGCACGGCAAGGCAAGGAAAGGGTAACGCAAGGAAAGGCACGGTGAGGCTAGGCAAGGCTAATGCACGAAAACGCAAGGCTAGGCGATGCACGACAATGCAAGGAAAGCTTAAAGCAAAGGAAGGCAAGGTCAGGCGAGATAATGCTAAGGCACGACAACGCAAGGCTAGGCAATGCACGACAATGCAAGGAAAGCTTAAAGCAAAGGAAGGCACGGTCAGGCGAGATAAGGCTAAGGCACGACAACGCAAGGCTAGGCAATGCAGGGAAGGGAAGCAAAGAGTAACGGAAGGTAAGCAAGGCAAGGAAAAGCAAGGAAAGGCAAGGGTAACGGAAGGAACTGCACGGCAAGGGGAAACAAGGCTAAGGCACGGCAACGCAGGCTGGGCAATGCACGGCAAGGCAAGGAAAGGGTAACGCATGGGAAAGCACGTTCAGGCGAGCAAGGCTAAGGCACGACAACGCAAGGCTAGGCAATGCACGGAAGGCAAGCAAAGAGTAACGGAAGGTAAGGAAGGCAAGGGAAAGCAAAGAAAAGCAAGTGTAACGGAAGGAACGGCACGGCAAGGGGAAACAAGGCTAAGGCACGACAACGCACGGCTAGGCAATGCACGGCAAGGCAAGCAAAGGGTAACGCAAGGCAAGGCACGGTGAGGCTAGGCAAGGCTAATGCACGAAAACGCAAGGCTAGGCAATGCACGACAATGCAAGGAAAGCTTAAAGCAAAGGAAGGCAAGGTCAGCCGAGATAAGGCAAAGGCACGACAACGCAAGGCCAGGCAATGCAGGGAAGGGAAGCAAAGAGTAACGGAAGGTAAGCAAGGCAAGGAAAAGCAAGGAAAGGCAAGGGTAACGGAAGGAACTGCACGGCAAGGGGAAACAAGGCTAAGGCACGGCAACGCAGGCTAGGCAATGCACGGCAAGGCAAGGAAAGGGTAACGCATGGGAAAGCACGGTCAGGCGAGGCAAGGCTAAGGCATGACAACGCAAGGCTAGGCAATGCACGGAAAGTAAGCAAAGAGTAACGGAACGCAAGGAAGACAAGGGAAAGCAAGGGAAGGCAAGGGTAACGGAAGGAACTGCATGGCAAGGGGAAACAAGGCTAAGGCACGGCAACGCAGGCTGGGCAATGCACGGCAAGGCAAGGAAAGGGTAACGCATGGGAAAGCACGGTCAGGCGAGGCAAGGCTAAGGCACGACAACGCAAGGCTAGGCAATGCACGGAAGGCAAGCAAAGAGTAACGGAAGTTAAGGAAGGCAAGGGAAAGCAAGGGAAGGCAAGGGTAACGGAAGGAACGGCACGGCAAGGGGTAAGAAGGCTAAGGCACGACAACGCAGGGATAGGCAATGCACGGCAAGGCAAGGAAAGGGTAACGCAGGGGAAGGCACGGTCAGGTGAGGCAAGGATAAGGCACGACAATGCAAGGCTAGGCAATGCACGGCAAGGCAAGGAAAGAGTAACGGAAGGAAAGCAAGGCAAGGCAAAGCCAGGCAAGGCAAGTGTAACAAAAGGCACGCCACGGCAAGGGGAAACAAGGCTAAGGCACGACAACGCACGGCTAGGCAATGCACGGCAAGGCAAGGAAAGGGTAACGCAAGGCAAGGCACGGTGAGGCTAGGCAAGGCTAATGCACGAAAACGCAAGGCTAGGCGATGCACGACAATTCAAGGAAAGCTTAAAGCGAAGGAAGGCAAGGTCAGGCGAGATAATGCTAAGGCACGACAACGCAAGGCTAGGAAATTCAGGGAAGGCAAGCAAAGAGTAACGGAAGGTAAGCTAGGCAAGGAAAAGGAAGGAAAGGCCAGGGTAACGGAAGGAACGGCACGGCAAGGGGAAACAAGTCTAAGGCACGACACCGAACGCTAGGCAATGAACGGCAAGGCAAGGAAAGGGTAACGCATTTGAAAGCACGGTCAGGCGAGGCAACGCTAAGGCACGACAACGCAAGGCTAGGCAATGCACGGAAGGCAAGCAAAGAGTAACGGAAGGTAAGGAAGGCAAGGGAAAGCAAGGAAAGGCAAGTGTAACGGAAGGAACGGCACGGCAAGGGGAAACAAGGCTAAGGCACGACAACGCAAGGCTAGGCAATGCACGACAATGCAAGGAAAGCTTAAAGCAAAGGAAGGCAAGGTCAGGCGAGATAAGGCTAAGGCACGACAAAGCAAGGCTAGGAAATTCAGGGAAGGCAAGCAAAGAGTAACGGAATGTAAGCTAGGCAAAGAAAAGGAAGGAAAGGCCAGGGTAACGGAAGGAACGGCACGGCAAGGGGAAACAAGTCTAAGGCACGACACCGAACGCTAGGCAATGAACGGCAAGGCAAGGAAAGGGTAACGTATTTGAAAGCACGGTCAGGCGAGGCAACGCTAAGGCACGACAACGCAAGGCTAGGCAATGCACGGAAGGCAAGCAAAGAGTAACGGAAGGTAAGGAAGGCAAGGGAAAGCAAGGAAAGGCAAGGGTAACGGAAGGAACGGCACGGCAAGGGGAAACAAGGCTATGGCACGACAACGCACGGCTAGGCAATGCACGGCAAGGCAAGGAAAGTGTAACGCAAGGCAAGGCACGGTGAGGCTAGGCAAGGCTAATGCACGACAACGCAAGGCTAGGCAATGCACGACAATGCAAGGAAAGCTTAAAGCAAAGGAAGGCACGATCAGGCGAGATGAGGCTACGGCACGACAACGCAAGGCTAGGCAATGCAGGGAAGGGAAGCAAAGAGTAACGGAAGGTAAGCAAGGCAAGGAAAAGCAAGGAAAGGCAAGGGTAACGGAAGGAACTGCACGGCAAGGGGAAACAAGGCTAAGGCACGGCAACGCAGGCTGGGCAATGCACGGCAAGGCAAGGAAAGGGTAACGCATGGGAAAGCACGGTCAGGCGAGGCAAGGCTAAGGCATGACAACGCAAGGCTAGGCAATGCACGGAAAGCAAGCAAAGTGTAACGGAACGCAAGGAAGGCAAGGGAAAGCAAGGGAAGGCAAGGGTAACGGAAGGAACGGCACGGCAAGGGGTAAGAAGGCTAAGGTACGACAACGCAGGGCTAGGCAATGCACGGCAAGGCAAGGAAAGGGTAACGCAGGGGAAGGCACGGTCAGGTGAGGCAAGGATAAGGCACGACAATGCAAGGCTAGGCAATGCACGGCAAGGGAAGGAAAGAGTAACGGAAGGTAAGCAAGGCAAGGCAAAGCCAGGCAAGGCAAGTGTAACAAAAGGCACGCCACGGCAAGGGGAATCAAGGCTAAGGCACGACAACGCACGGCTAGGCAATGCACGGCAAGGCAAGGAAAGGGTAACGCAAGGCAAGGCACGGTGAGGCAAGGCAAGGCTAATGCACGACAACGCAAGGCTAGGCAATGCACGACAATGCAAGGAAAGCTTAAAGCAAAGGAAGGCACGGTCAGGCGAGATAAGGCTAAGGCACGACAACGCAAGGCTAGGCAATGCAGGGAAGGGAAGCAAAGAGTAACGGAAGGTAAGCAAGGCAAGGAAAAGCAAGGAAAGGCAAGGGTAACGGAAGGAACGGCACGGCAAGGGGAAACAAGGCTAAGGCACGGCAACGCAGGCTAGGCAATGCACGGCAAGGCAAGGAAAGGGTAACGCATGGGAAAGCACGGTCAGGCGAGGCAAGGCTAAGGCATGACAACGCAAGGCTAGGCAATGCACGGAAAGTAAGCAAAGAGTAACGGAACGCAAGGAAGGCAAGGGAAAGCAAGGGAAGGCAAGGGCAACGGAAGGAACTGCATGGCAAGGGGAAACAAGGCTAAGGCACGGCAACGTAGGCTAGGAAATGCACGGCAAGGCAAGGAAAGGGTAACGCATGGGAAAGCACGTTCAGGCGAGGCAAGGCTAAGGCACGACAACGCAAGACTAGGCAATGCACGGAAGGCAAGCAAAGAGTAACGGAAGTTAAGGAAGGCAAGGGAAAGCAAAGAAAGTCAAGTGTAACGGAAGGAACGGCACGGCAAGGGGAAACAAGGCTAAGACACGACAACGCACGGCTAGGCAATGCACGGCAAGGCAAGGAAAGGGTAACGCAAGGAAAGGCACGGTGAGGCTAGGCAAGGCTAATGCACGAAAACGCAAGGCTAGGCGATGCACGACAATGCAAGGAAAGCTTAAAGCAAAGGAAGGCAAGGTCAGGCGAGATAATGCTAAGGCACGACAACGCAAGGCTAGGCAATGCACGACAATGCAAGGAAAGCTTAAAGCAAAGGAAGGCACGGTCAGGCGAGATAAGGCTAAGGCACGACAACGCAAGGCTAGGCAATGCAGGGAAGGGAAGCAAAGAGTAACGGAAGGTAAGCAAGGCAAGGAAAAGCAAGGAAAGGCAAGGGTAACGGAAGGAACTGCACGGCAAGGGGAAACAAGGCTAAGGCACGGCAACGCAGGCTGGGCAATGCACGGCAAGGCAAGGAAAGGGTAACGCATGGGAAAGCACGTTCAGGCGAGCAAGGCTAAGGCACGACAACGCAAGGCTAGGCAATGCACGGAAGGCAAGCAAAGCGTAACGGAAGGTATGGAAGGCAAGGGAAAGCAAAGAAAAGCAAGTGTAACGGAAGGAACGGCACGGCAAGGGGAAACAAGGCTAAGGCACGACAACGCACGGCTAGGCAATGCACAGCAAGGCAAGCAAAGGGTAACGCAAGGCAAGGCACGGTGAGGCTAGGCAAGGCTAATGCACGAAAACGCAAGGCTAGGCAATGCACGACAATGCAAGGAAAGCTTAAAGCAAAGGAAGGCAAGGTCAGCCGAGATAAGGCAAAGGCACGACAACGCAAGGCTAGGCAATTCAGGGAAGGCAAGCAAAGAGTAACGGAAGGTAAGCAAGGCAAGGAAAAGCAAGGAAAGGCAAGGGTAACGGAAGGAACGGCACGGCAAGGGGAAACAAGTGTAAGGCACGACACCGAACGCTAGGCAATGAACGGCAAGGCAAGGAAAGGGTAACGCATGGGAAAGCACGGTCAGGCGAGGCAAGGCTAAGGCACGACAACGCAAGGCTAGGCAATGCACGGAAGGCAAGCAAAGAGTAACGGAAGGTAAGGAAGGCAAGGGAAAGCAAGGAAAGGCAAGTGTAACGGAAGGAACGGCACGGCAAGGGGAAACAAGGCTAAGGCACGACAACGCACGCTAGGCAATGCACGGCAAGGCAAGGAAAGGGTAACGCATGGGAAAGCACGGTCAGGCGAGGCAAGGCTTATGCATGACAACGCAAGGCTGGCAATGCACGAAAAGCAAGCAAAGAGTAACGGAACGCAAGGAAGGAAAGGGAAAGCAAGGGAAGGCAAGGGTAACGGAAGGAACGGCACGGCAATGGGAAACAAGTCTAAGGCACGACACCGAACGCTAGGCAATGAACGGGAAGGCAAGGAAAGTGTAACGCATGGGAAAGCACGGTCAGGCGAGGCAAGGCTAAGGCACGACAACGCAAGGCTAGGCAATGCACGACAATGCAAGGAAAGCTTAAAGCAAAGGAAGGCACGGTCAGGCGAGATAAGGCTAAGGCACGACAACGCAAGTCTAGGCAATGCAGGGAGGGGAAGCAAAGAGTAACGGAAGGTAAGCAAGGCAGGGAAAAGCAAGGAAAGGCAAGGGTAACGGAAGGAACGGCACGGCAAGGGGAAACAAGGCTAAGGCACAGCAACGCAGGCTAGGCAATGCACGGCAAGGCAAGGAAAGGGTAACGCATGGGAAATCACGGTCAGGCGAGGCAAGGCTAAGGCACGACAACGCAAGGCTAGGCAATGCACGGAAGGCAAGCAACGAGTAACGGAAGGTAAGGAAGGCAAGGGAAAGCAAGGAAAGGCAAGTGTAAGGGAAGGAACGGCACGGCAAGGGGAAACAAGGCTAAGGCACGACAACGCACGCTAGGCAATGCACGGCAAGGCAAGGAAAGAGTAACGGAAGGAAAGGAAGGCAAGGCAAAGCCAGGCAAGGCAAGTGTAACAAAAGGCACGCAACGGCAAGGGGAAACAAGGCTAAGGCACGACAACGCACGCTAGGCAATGCACGGCAAGGCAAGGAAAGGGTAACGAATGGGAAAGCACGGTCAGGCGAGGCAAGGCTAAGGCATGACAACGCAAGGCTAGGCAATGCACGGAAAGCAAGCAAAGAGTAACGGAACGCAAGGAAGGCAAGGGAAAGCAAGGAAAGGCAAGGGTAACGGAAGGAACGGCACGGCAAGGGGAAACAAGGCTAAGGCACGACAACGCACGGCTAGGCAATGCACGGCAAGGCAAGGAAAGGGTAACGCAAGGCAAGTCACGGTGAGGCTAGGCAAGGCTAATGCACGACAACGCAAGGCTAGGCAATGCACGACAATGCAAGGAAAGCTTAAAGCAAAGGAAGGCATGGTCAGGCGAGATAAGGCTACGGCACGACAACGCAAAGGCTAGGCAATGCAGGGAAGGGAAGCAAAGAGTAACGGAAGGTAAGCAAGGCAAGGAAAAGCAAGGAAAGGCAAGGGTAACGGAAGGAACTGCACGGCAAGGGGAAACAAGGCTAAGGCACGGCAACGCAGGCTGGGCAATGCACGGCAAGGCAAGGAAAGGGTAACGCATGGGAAAGCACGGTCAGGCGAGGCAAGGCTAAGGCATGACAACGCAAGGCTAGGCAATGCACGGAAAGCAAGCAAAGAGTAACGGAAAGCAAGGAAGGCAAGGGAAAGCAAGGGAAGGCAAGGGTAACGGAAGGAACGGCACGGCAAGGGGTAAGAAGGCTAAGGCACGACAACGCAGGGCTAGGCAATGCACGGCAAGGCAAAGAAAGGGTAACGCAGGGGAAGGCACGGTCAGGTGAGGCAAGGATCAGGCACGACAATGCAAGGCTAGGCAATGCACGGCAAGGCAAGGAAAGAGTAACGGAAGGAAAGCAAGGCAAGGCAAAGCCAGGCAAGGCTAGTGTAAGAAAAGGCACGCCACGGCAAGGGGAAACAAGGCTAAGGCACGACAACGCACGGCTAGGCAATGCACGGCAAGGCAAGGAAAGGGTAACGCAAGGCAAGGCACGGTGAAGCAAGGCAAGGCTAATGCACGACAACGCAAGGCTAGGCAATGCACGACAATGCAAGGAAAGCTTAAAGCAAAGGAAGGCAGGGTCAGGCGAGATAAGGCTAAGGCACGACAACGCAAGGCTAGGCAATGCAGGGAAGGGAAGCAAAGAGTAACGGAAGGTAAGCAAGGCAAGGAAAAGCAAGGAAAGGCAAGGGTAACGGAAGGAACGGCACGGCAAGGGGAAACAAGGCTAAGGCACGGCAACGCAGGCTAGGCAATGCACGGCAAGGCAAGGAAAGAGTAACGCATGGGAAAGCACTGTCAGGCGAGGCAAGGCTAAGGCATGACAACGCAAGGTTAGGCAATGCACGGAAAGTAAGCAAAGAGTAACGGAACGCAAGGAAGGCAAGGGAAAGCAAGGGAAGGCAAGGGTAACGGAAGGAACGGCACGGCAAGGGGAAACAAGGCTAAGGCACGGCAACGCAGGCTGGGCAATGAACGGCAAGGCAAGGAAAGGGTAACGCATGGGAAAGCACGTTCCGGCGAGGGAAGGCTAAGGCACGACAACGCAAGGCTAGGCAATGCACGGAAGGCAAGCAAGGAGTAACGGAACGCAAGGAAGGAAAGGGAAAGCAAGGGAAGGCAAGGGTAACGGAAGGAACGGCACGGCAAGGGGAAACAAGTCTAAGGCACGACACCGAACGGTAGGCAATGAACGTGAAGGCAAGGAAAGTGTAACCCATGTGAAAGCACGGTCAGGCGAGGCAAGGCTAAGGCACGACAACGCAAGGCTAGGCAATGCACGGAAGGCAAGCAAAGAGTAACGGAAGGTAAGGAAGGCAAGGGAAAGCAAGGAAAGGCAAGTGTAAGGGAAGGAACGGCACGGCAAGGGGAAACAAGGCTAAGGCACGACAACGCACGCTAGGCAATGCACGGCAAGGCAAGGAAAGAGTAACGGAAGGAAAGGAAGGCAAGGCAAAGCCAGGCAAGGCAAGTGTAACAAAAGGCACGCAACGGCAAGGGGAAACAAGGCTAAGGCACGACAACACACGGCTAGGAAATGCACGTCAAGTCAAGGAAAGGGTAACGCAAGGCAAGGCACGGTGAGGCTAGGCAAGGCTAATGCACGACAACGCAAGGCTAGGCAATGCACGACAATGCAAGGAAAGCTTAAAGCAAAGGAAGGCACGGTCAGGCGAGATAAGGCTAAGGCACGACAACGCAAGGCTAGGCAATGCACGGAAGGCAAGCAAAGAGTAACGGAAGGTAAGGAAGGCAAGGGAAAGCAAGGAAAGGCAATGGTAACGGAAGGAACGGCACAGCAAGGGGAAACAAGTCTAAGGTACGACACTGAACGCTAGGCAATGCACGGCAAGGCAAGGAAAGGGTAACGCATGGGAAAGCACGGTCAGGCGAGGCAAGGCTAAGGCACGACAACGCAAGGCTAGGCAATTCAGGGAAGGCAAGCAAAGAGTAACGGAAGGTAAGCAAGGCAAGGGAAAGCAAGGAAAGGCAAGGGTAACGGAAGGAACGGCACGGCAAGGGGAAACAAGTGTAAGGCACGACACCGAACGCTAGGCAATGAACGGCAAGGCAAGGAAAGGGTAACGCATGGGAAAGCACGGTCAGGCGAGGCAAGGCTAAGGCACAACAACGCAAGGCTAGGCAATGCACGGAAGGCAAGCAAAGAGTAACGGAAGGTAAGGAAGGCAAGGGAAAGCAAGGAAAGGCAAGTGTAACGGAAGGAACGGCACGGCAAGGGGAAACAAGGCTAAGGCACGACAACGCACGCTAGGCAATGCACGGCAAGGCAAGGAAAGGGTAACGTATGGGAAAGCACGTTCAGGCGAGGCAAGGCTAAGGCACGACAACGCACGGCTAGGCAATGCACGGCAAGGCAAGCAAAGGGTAACGCAAGGAAAGGCACGGTGAGGCTAGGCAAGTCTAATGCACGAAAACGCAAGGCTAGGCGATGCACGACAATGCAAGGAAAGCTTAAAGCAAAGGAAGGCAAGGTCAGGCGAGATAAGTCTAAGGCACCACAACGCAAGGCTAGGAAATTCAGGGAAGGCAAGCAAAGAGTAACGGAAGGTAAGCAAGGCAAGGAAAAGGAAGGAAAGGCCAGGGTAACGGAAGGAACGGCACGGCAAGGGGAAACAAGTCTAAGGCACGACACCGAACGCTAGGCAATGAACGGCAAGGCAAGGAAAGGGTAACGCATTTGAAAGCACGGTCAGGCGAGGCAACGCTAAGGCACGACAACGCAAGGCTAGGCAATGCACGGAAGGCAAGCAAAGAGTAACGGAAGGTAAGGAAGGCAAGGGAAAGCAAGGAAAGGCAAGTGTAACGGAAGCAACGGCACGGCAAGGGGAAACAAGGCTAAGGCACAACAACGCAGGCTAGGCAATGCACGGCAAGGCAAGGAAAGGGTAACGCAGGGGAAGGCACGGTCAGGTGAGGCAAGGATAAGGCACGACAATGCAAGGCTAGGCAATGCAGAGCAAGGCAAGGAAAGAGTAACGGAAGGAAAGGAAGGCAAGGCAAAGCCAGGCAAGGCAAGTGTAACAAAAGGCACGCCACGGCAAGGGGAAACAAGGCTAAGGCACGACAACGCACGGCTAGGCAATGCACGGCAAGGCAAGGAAAGGGTAACGCAAGGCAAGGCACGGTGAGGCTAGGCAAGGCTAATGCACGACAACGCAAGGCTAGGCAATGCACGACAATGCAAGGAAAGCTTAAAGCAAAGGAAGGCACGGTCAGGCGAGATAAGGCTAAGGCACGACAACGCAAGGCTAGGCAATGCAGGGAAGGGAAGCAAAGAGTAACGGAAGGTAAGCAAGGCAAGGAAAAGCAAGGAAAGGCAAGGGTAACGGAAGGAACGGCACGGCAAGGGGAAACAAGGCTAAGGCACGGCAACGCAGGCTAGGCGGTGCACGACAATGCAAGGAAAGCTTAAAGCAAAGGAAGGCAAGGTCAGGCGAGATAAGGCTAAGGCACGACAACGCAAGGCTAGGAAATTCAGGAAAGGCAAGCAAAGAGTAACGGAAGGTAAGGAAGGCAAGGAAAAGGAAGGAAAGGCCAGGGTAACGGAAGGAACGGCACGGCAAGGGGAAACAAGTCTAAGGCACGACACCGAACGCTAGGCAATGAACGGCAAGTCAAGGAAAGGGTAACGCATTTGAAAGCACGGTCAGGCGAGGCAACGCTAAGGCACGACAACGCAAGGCTAGGCAATGCACGGAAGGCAAGCAAAGTGTAACGGAAGGTAAGGAAGGCAAGGCAAAGCCAGGCAAGGCAAGTGTAACAAAAGGCACGCAACGGCAAGGGGAAACAAGGTTAAGGCACGACAACACACGGCTAGGAAATGCACGGCAAGGCAAGGAAAGGGTAACGCAAGGCAAGGCACGGTGAGGCTAGGCAAGGTTAATGCACGACAACGCAAGGCTAGGCAATGCACGACTATGCAAGGAAAGCTTAAAGCAAAGGAAGGCACGGTCAGGCGAGATAAGGCTAAGGCACGACAACGCAAGGCTAGGCAATGCACGGAAGGCAAGCAAAGAGTAACGGAAGGTAAGGAAGGCAAGGGAAAGCAAGGAAAGTCAATGGTAACGGAAGGAACGGCACAGCAAGGGGAAACAATTCTACGGTACGACACTGAACGCTAGGCAATGCACGGCAAGGCAAGGAAAGGGTAACGCATGGGAAAGCACGGTCAGGCGAGATAAGGCTAAGGCACGACAGCGCAAGGCTTGACAATGCACGGAAGGCAAGCAAAGAGTAACGGATGGTAAGGAAGGCAAGGGAAAGCAAAGAAAGGCAAGTGTAACGGAAGGAACGGCACGGCAAGGGGAAACAAGGCTCAGGCACGACAACGCACGGCTAGGCAATGCATGGCAAGGCAAGCAAAGGGTAACGCAAGGAAAGGCACGGTGAGGCTAGGCAAGTCTAATGAACGAAAACGCAAGGCTAGGCGATGCACGACAATGCAAGGAAAGCTTAAAGCAAAGGAAGGCAAGGTCAGGCGAGATAAGTCTAAGGCACCACAACGCAAGGCTAGGAAATTCAGGGAAGGCAAGCAAAGAGTAACGGAAGGTAAGCAAGGCAAGGAAAAGGAAGGAAAGGCCAGGGTAACGGAAGGAACGGCACGGCAAGGGGAAACAAGTCTAAGGCACGACACCGAACGCTAGGCAATGAACGGCAAGGCAAGGAAAGGGTAACGCATTTGAAAGCACGGTCAGGCGAGGCAACGCTAAGGCACGACAACGCAAGGCTAGGCAATGCACGGAAGGCAAGCAAAGAGTAACGGAAGGTAAGGAAGGCAAGGGAAAGCAAGGAAAGGCAAGTGTAACGGAAGGAACGGCACGGCAAGGGGAAACAAGGCTAAGGCACGACAACGCAGGGCTAGGCAATGCACGGCAAGGCAAGGAAAGGGTAACGCAGGGGAAGGCACGGTCAGGTGAGGCAAGGATAAGGCACGACAATGCAAGGCTAGGCAATGCACAGCAAGGCAAGGAAAGAGTAACGGAAGGAAAGGAAGGCAAGGCATAGCCAGGGAAGGCAAGTGTAACAAAAGGCACGCCACGGCAAGGGGAAACAAGGCTAAGGCACGACAACGCACGGCTAGGCAATGCACGGCAAGGCAAGGAAAGGGTAACGCAAGGCAAGGCACGGTGAGGGTAGGCAAGGTTAATGCACGACAACGCAAGGCTAGGCAATGCTCGACAATGCAAGGAAAGCTTAAAGCAAAGGAAGGCACGGTCAGGCGAGATAAGGCTAAGGCACGACAACGCAAGGCTAGGCAATGCAGGGAAGGGAAGCAAAGAGTAACGGAAGGTAAGCAAGGCAAGGAAAAGCAAGGAAAGGCAAGGGTAACGGAAGGATCGGCACGGCAAGGGGAAACAAGGCTAAGGCACGGCAACGCAGGCTAGGCGGTGCACGACAATGCAAGGAAAGCTTAAAGCAAAGGAAGGCAAGGTCAGGCGAGATAAGGCTAAGGCACGACAACGCAAGGCTAGGAAATTCAGGGAAGGCAAGCAAAGAGTAACGGAAGGTAAGCAAGGCAAGGAAAAGGAAGGAAAGGCCAGGGTAACGGAAGGAACGGCACGGCAAGGGGAAACAAGTCTAAGGCACGACACCGAACGCTAGGCAATGCACGGCAAGGCAAGGAAAGGGTAACGCATGGGAAAGCACGGTCAGGCGAGGCAAGGCTAAGGCATGACAACGCAAGGCTAGGCAATGCAGGGAAAGCAAGCAAAGAGTAACGGAACGTAAGGAAGGCAAGGGAAAGCAAGGGAAGGCAAGGGTAACGGAAGGAACGGCACGGCAAGGGGTAACAAGGCTAAGGCACGACAACGCAGGGCTAGGCAATGCACGGCAAGGCAAAAAATGGGTAACGCAGGGAAAGGCACGGTCAGGTGTGGCAAGGATAAGGCACGACAATGCAAGGCTAGGCAATGCACGGCAAGGCAAGGAAAGAGCAACGGAAGGAAAGGAAGGCAAGGCAAAGCCAGGCAAAGAAGTGTAACAAAAGGCACGCCACGGCAAGGGGAAACAAGGCTAAGGCACTACAACGCACGGCTAGGCAATGCACGGCAAGGCAAGCAAAGGGTAACGCAAGGCAAGGCACGGTGAGGCTAGGCAAGGCTAATGCACGAAAACGCAAGGCTAGGCAATGCACGACAATGCAAGGAAAGCTTAAAGCAAAGGAAGGCAAGGTCAGGCGAGATAAGGCTAAGGCACGACAACGCAAGGCTAGGAAATTCAGGGAAGGCAAGCAAAGAGTAACGGAATGTAAGCTAGGCAAAGAAAAGGAAGGAAAGGCCAGGGTAACGGAAGGAACGGCACGGCAAGGGGAAACAAGTCTAAGGCACGACACCGAACGCTAGGCAATGAACGGCAAGGCAAGGAAAGGGTAACGTATTTGAAAGCACGGTCAGGCGAGGCAACGCTAAGGCACAACAACGCAAGGCTAGGCAATGCACGGAAGGCAAGCAAAGAGTAACGGAAGGTAAGGAAGGCAAGGGAAAGCAGGGAAAGGCAAGTGTAACGGAAGGAACGGCACGGCAAGGGGAAACAAGGCTAAGGCACGACAACGCACGGCTAGGCAATGCACGGCAAGGCAAGGAAAGGGTAACGCATGGGAAAGCACGGTCAGGGGAGGCAAGGATAAGGCACGACAATGCAAGGCTAGGCAATGCACGGCAAGGCAAGGAAAGAGTAACGGAAGGAAAGGAAGGCAAGGCAAACCCAGGCAAGGCAAGTGTAACAAAAGGCACGCCACGGCAAGGGGAAACAAGGCTAAGGCACGACAACGCACGGCTAGGCAATGCACGGCAAGGCAAGGAAAGTGTAACGCAAGGCAAGGCACGGTGAGGCTAGGCAAGGCTAATGCACGACAACGCAAGGCTAGGCAATGCGCGACAATGCAAGGAAAGCTTAAAGCAAAGGAAGGCACGATCAGGCGAGATAAGGCTACGGCACGACAACGCAAGGCTAGGCAATGCAGGGAAGGGAAGCAAAGAGTAACGGAAGGTAAGCAAGGCAAGGAAAAGCAAGGAAAGGCAAGGGTAACGGAAGGAACTGCACGGCAAGGGGAAACAAGGCTAAGGCACGGCAACGCAGGCTGGGCAATGCACGGCAAGGCAAGGAAAGGGTAACGCATGGGAAAGCACGGTCAGGCGAGGCAAGGCTAAGGCATGACAACGCAAGGCTAGGCAATGCACGGAAAGCAAGCAAAGAGTAACGGAACGCAAGGAAGGCAAGGGAAAGCAAGGGAAGGCAAGGGTAACGGAAGGAACGGCACGGCAAGGGGTAAGAAGGCTAAGGCACGACAACGCAGGGCTAGGCAATGCACGGCAAGGCAAGGAAAGGGTAACGCAGGGGAAGGCACGGTCAGGTGAGGCAAGGATAAGGCACGACAATGCAAGGCTAGGCAATGCACGGCAAGGCAAGGAAAGAGTAACGGAAGGAAAGCAAGGCAAGGCAAAGCCAGGCAAGGCAAGTGTAACAAAAGGCACGCCACGGCAAGGGGAAACAAGGCTAAGGCACGACAACGCACGGCTAGGCAATGCACGGCAAGGCAAGGAAAGGGTAACGCAAGGCAAGGCACGGTGAGGCAAGGCAAGGCTAATGCATGAAAACGCAAGGCTAGGCGATGCACGACAATGCAAGGAAAGCTTAAAGCAAAGGAAGGCAAGGTCAGGCGAGATAATGCTAAGGCACGACAACGCAAGGCTAGGAAATTCAGGGAAGGCAAGCAAAGAGTAACGGAAGGTAAGCTAGGCAAGGAAAAGGAAGGAAAGGCCAGGGTAACGGAAGGAACGGCACGGCAAGGGGAAACAAGTCTAAGGCACGACACCGAACGCTAGGCAATGAACGGCAAGGCAAGGAAAGGGTAACGCATTTGAAAGCACGGTCAGCCGAGGCAACGCTAAGGCACGACAACGCAAGGCTAGGCAATGCACGGAAGGCAAGTAAAGAGTAACGGAAGGTAAGGAAGGCAAGGGAAAGCAAGGTAAGGCAAGTGTAACGGAAGGAACGGCACGGCAAGGGGAAACAAGGCTAAGGCACGACAACGCACGGCTAGGCAATGCACGGCAAGGCAAGGAAAGCTTAAAGCAAAGGAAGGCAAGGTCAGGCGAGATAAGGCTAAGGCACGACAACGCAAGGCTAGGAAATTCAGGGAAGGCAAGCAAAGAGTAACGGACTGTAAGCTAGGCAAAGAAAAGGAAGGAAAGGCCAGGGTAACGGAAGGAACGGCACGGCAAGGGGAAACAAGTCTAAGGCACGACACCGAACGCTAGGCAATGAACGGCAAGGCAAGGAAAGGGTAACGTATTTGAAAGCACGGTCAGGCGAGGCAACGCTGAGGCACGACAACGCAAGGCTAGGCAATGCACGGAAGGCAAGCAAAGAGTAACGGAAGGTAAGGAAGGCAAGGGAAAGCAGGGAAACGCAAGTGTAACGGAAGGAACGGCACGGCAAGGGCAAACAAGGCTATGGCACGACAACGCACGGCTAGGCAATGCACGGCAAGGCAAGGAAAGGGTAACGCAAGGCAAGGCACGGTGAGGCTAGGCAAGGCTAATGCACGACAACGCAAGGCTAGGCAATGCACGACAATGCAAGGAAAGCTTAAAGCAAAGGAAGGCACGATCAGGCGAGATGAGGCTACGGAACGACAACGCAAGGCTAGGCAATGCAGGGAAGGGAAGCAAAGAGTAACGGAAGGTAAGCAAGGCAAGGAAAAGCAAGGAAAGGCAAGGGTAACGGAAGGAACTGCACGGCAAGGGGAAACAAGGCTAAGGCACGGCAACGCAGGCTGGGCAATGCACGGCAAGGCAAGGAAAGGGTAACGCATGGGAAAGCACGGTCAGGCGAGGCAAGGCTAAGGCATGACAACGCAAGGCTAGGCAATGCACGGAAAGTAAGCAAAGAGTAACGGAACGCAAGGAAGACAAGGGAAAGCAAGGGAAGGCAAGGGTAACGGAAGGAACTGCATGGCAAGGGGAAACAAGGCTAAGGCACGGCAACGTAGGCTAGGAAATGCACGGCAAGGCAAGGAAAGGGTAACGCATGGGAAAGCACGTTCAGGCGAGGCAAGGCTAAGGCACGACAACGCAAGACTAGGCAATGCACGGAAGGCAAGCAAAGAGTAACGGAAGGTAAGGAAGGCAAGGGAAAGCAAGGAAAGGCAAGTGTAACGGAAGGAACGGCACGGCAAGGGGAAACAAGGCTAAGGCACGACAACGCACGGCTAGGCAATGCACGGCAAGGCAAGGAAAGGGTAACGCAAGGAAAGGCACGGTGAGGCTAGGCAAGGCTAATGCACGAAAACGCAAGGCTAGGCGATGCACGACAATGCAAGGAAAGCTTAAAGCAAAGGAAGGCAAGGTCAGGCGAGATAATGCTAAGGCACGACAACGCAAGGCTAGGCGATGCACGACAATGCAAGGAAAGCTTAAAGCAAAGGAAGGCACGGTCAGGCGAGATAAGGCTAAGGCACGACAACGCAAGGCTAGGCAATGCAGGGAAGGGAAGCAAAGAGTAACGGAAGGTAAGCAAGGCAAGGAAAAGCAAGGAAAGGCAAGGGTAACGGAAGGAACTGCACGGCAAGGGGAAACAAGGCTAAGGCACGGCAACGCAGGCTGGGCAATGCACGGCAAGGCAAGGAAAGGGTAACGCATGGGAAAGCACGTTCAGGCGAGCAAGGCTAAGGCACGACAACGCAAGGCTAGGCAATGCACGGAAGGCAAGCAAAGCGTAACGGAAGGTATGGAAGGCAAGGGAAAGCAAAGAAAAGCAAGTGTAACGGAAGGAACGGCACGGCAAGGGGAAACAAGGCTAAGGCACGACAACGCACGGCTAGGCAATGCACAGCAAGGCAAGCAAAGGGTAACGCAAGGCAAGGCACGGTGAGGCTAGGCAAGGCTAATGCACGAAAACGCAAGGCTAGGCAATGCACGACAATGCAAGGAAAGCTTAAAGCAAAGGAAGGCAAGGTCAGCCGAGATAAGGCAAAGGCACGACAACGCAAGGCTAGGCAATTCAGGGAAGGCAAGCAAAGAGTAACGGAAGGTAAGCAAGGCAAGGAAAAGCAAGGAAAGGCAAGGGTAACGGAAGGAACGGCACGGCAAGGGGAAACAAGTGTAAGGCACGACACCGAACGCTAGGCAATGAACGGCAAGGCAAGGAAAGGGTAACGCATGGGAAAGCACGGTCAGGCGAGGCAAGGCTAAGGCACGACAACGCAAGGCTAGGCAATGCACGGAAGGCAAGCAAAGAGTAACGGAAGGTAAGGAAGGCAAGGGAAAGCAAGGAAAGGCAAGTGTAACGGAAGGAACGGCACGGCAAGGGGAAACAAGGCTAAGGCACGACAACGCACGCTAGGCAATGCACGGCAAGGCAAGGAAAGGGTAACGCATGGGAAAGCACGGTCAGGCGAGGCAAGGCTTATGCATGACAACGCAAGGCTGGCAATGCACGAAAAGCAAGCAAAGAGTAACGGAACGCAAGGAAGGAAAGGGAAAGCAAGGGAAGGCAAGGGTAACGGAAGGAACGGCACGGCAATGGGAAACAAGTCTAAGGCACGACACCGAACGCTAGGCAATGAACGGGAAGGCAAGGAAAGTGTAACGCATGGGAAAGCACGGTCAGGCGAGGCAAGGCTAAGGCACGACAACGCAAGGCTAGGCAATGCACGACAATGCAAGGAAAGCTTAAAGCAAAGGAAGGCACGGTCAGGCGAGATAAGGCTAAGGCACGACAACGCAAGTCTAGGCAATGCAGGGAGGGGAAGCAAAGAGTAACGGAAGGTAAGCAAGGCAGGGAAAAGCAAGGAAAGGCAAGGGTAACGGAAGGAACGGCACGGCAAGGGGAAACAAGGCTAAGGCACAGCAACGCAGGCTAGGCAATGCACGGCAAGGCAAGGAAAGGGTAACGCATGGGAAATCACGGTCAGGCGAGGCAAGGCTAAGGCACGACAACGCAAGGCTAGGCAATGCACGGAAGGCAAGCAACGAGTAACGGAAGGTAAGGAAGGCAAGGGAAAGCAAGGAAAGGCAAGTGTAAGGGAAGGAACGGCACGGCAAGGGGAAACAAGGCTAAGGCACGACAACGCACGCTAGGCAATGCACGGCAAGGCAAGGAAAGAGTAACGGAAGGAAAGGAAGGCAAGGCAAAGCCAGGCAAGGCAAGTGTAACAAAAGGCACGCAACGGCAAGGGGAAACAAGGCTAAGGCACGACAACGCACGCTAGGCAATGCACGGCAAGGCAAGGAAAGGGTAACGAATGGGAAAGCACGGTCAGGCGAGGCAAGGCTAAGGCATGACAACGCAAGGCTACGCAATGCACGGAAAGCAAGCAAAGAGTAACGGAAGGTAAGGAATGCAAGGGAAAGCAAGGAAAGGCAAGGGTAACGGAAGGAACGGCACGGCAAGGGGAAACAAGGCTAAGGCACGACAACGCACGGCTAGGCAATGCACGGCAAGGCAAGGAAAGGGTAACGCAAGGCAAGTCACGGTGAGGCTAGGCAAGGCTAATGCACGACAACGCAAGGCTAGGCAATGCACGACAATGCAAGGAAAGCTTAAAGCAAAGGAAGGCATGGTCAGGCGAGATAAGGCTACGGCACGACAACGCAAAGGCTAGGCAATGCAGGGAAGGGAAGCAAAGAGTAACGGAAGGTAAGCAAGGCAAGGAAAAGCAAGGAAAGGCAAGGGTAACGGAAGGAACTGCACGGCAAGGGGAAACAAGGCTAAGGCACGGCAACGCAGGCTGGGCAATGCACGGCAAGGCAAGGAAAGGGTAACGCATGGGAAAGCACGGTCAGGCGAGGCAAGGCTAAGGCATGACAACGCAAGGCTAGGCAATGCACGGAAAGCAAGCAAAGAGTAACGGAAAGCAAGGAAGGCAAGGGAAAGCAAGGGAAGGCAAGGGTAACGGAAGGAACGGCACGGCAAGGGGTAAGAAGGCTAAGGCACGACAACGCAGGGCTAGGCAATGCACGGCAAGGCAAAGAAAGGGTAACGCAGGGGAAGGCACGGTCAGGTGAGGCAAGGATCAGGCACGACAATGCAAGGCTAGGCAATGCACGGCAAGGCAAGGAAAGAGTAACGGAAGGAAAGCAAGGCAAGGCAAAGCCAGGCAAGGCTAGTGTAAGAAAAGGCACGCCACGGCAAGGGGAAACAAGGCTAAGGCACGACAACGCACGGCTAGGCAATGCACGGCAAGGCAAGGAAAGGGTAACGCAAGGCAAGGCACGGTGAAGCAAGGCAAGGCTAATGCACGACAACGCAAGGCTAGGCAATGCACGACAATGCAAGGAAAGCTTAAAGCAAAGGAAGGCAGGGTCAGGCGAGATAAGGCTAAGGCACGACAACGCAAGGCTAGGCAATGCAGGGAAGGGAAGCAAAGAGTAACGGAAGGTAAGCAAGGCAAGGAAAAGCAAGGAAAGGCAAGGGTAACGGAAGGAACGGCACGGCAAGGGGAAACAAGGCTAAGGCACGGCAACGCAGGCTAGGCAATGCACGGCAAGGCAAGGAAAGAGTAACGCATGGGAAAGCACTGTCAGGCGAGGCAAGGCTAAGGCATGACAACGCAAGGTTAGGCAATGCACGGAAAGTAAGCAAAGAGTAACGGAACGCAAGGAAGGCAAGGGAAAGCAAGGGAAGGCAAGGGTAACGGAAGGAACGGCACGGCAAGGGGAAACAAGTCTAAGGCACGGCAACGTAGGCTAGGCAATGCACGGCAAGGCAAGGAAAGGGTAACGCATGGGAAAGCACGTTCCGGCGAGGGAAGGCTAAGGCACGACAACGCAAGGCTAGGCAATGCACGGAAGGCAAGCAAAGAGTAACGGAACGCAAGGAAGGAAAGGGAAAGCAAGGGAAGGCAAGGGTAACGGAAGGAACTGCACGGCAATGGGAAACAAGTCTAAGGCACGACACCGAACGCTAGGCAATGAACGTGAAGGCAAGGAAAGTGTAACGCATGGGAAAGCACAGTCAGGCGAGGCAAGGCTAAGGCACGACAACGCAAGGCTAGGCAATGCACGGAAGGCAAGCAAAGAGTAACGGAAGGTAAGGAAGGCAAGGGAAAGCAAGGAAAGGCAAGTGTAAGGGAAGGAACGGCACGGCAAGGGGAAACAAGGCTAAGGCACGACAACGCACGCTAGGCAATGCACGGCAAGGCAAGGAAAGAGTAACGGAAGGAAAGGAAGGCAAGGCAAAGCCAGGCAAGGCAAGTGTAACAAAAGGCACGCAACGGCAAGGGGAAACAAGGCTAAGGCACGACAACACACGGCTAGGAAATGCACGGCAAGGCAAGGAAAGGGTAACGCAAGGCAAGGCACGGTGAGGCTAGGCAAGGTTAATGCACGACAACGCAAGGCTAGGCAATGCACGACTATGCAAGGAAAGCTTAAAGCAAAGGAAGGCACGGTCAGGCGAGATAAGGCTAAGGCACGACAACGCAAGGCTAGGCAATGCACGGAAGGCAAGCAAAGAGTAACGGAAGGTAAGGAAGGCAAGGGAAAGCAAGGAAAGGCAATGGTAACGGAAGGAACGGCACAGCAAGGGGAAACAAGTCTAAGGTACGACACTGAACGCTAGGCAATGCACGGCAAGGCAAGGAAAGGGTAACGCATGGGAAAGCACGGTCAGGCGAGGCAAGGCTAAGGCACGACAACGCAAGGCTAGGCAATTCAGGGAAGGCAAGCAAAGAATAACGGAAGGTAAGCAAGGCAAGGGAAAGCAAGGAAAGGCAAGGGTAACGGAAGGAACGGCACGGCAAGGGGAAACAAGAGTAAGGCACGACACCGAACGCTAGGCAATGAACGGCAAGGCAAGGAAAGGGTAACGCATGGGAAAGCACGGTCAGGCGAGGCAAGGCTAAGGCACAACAACGCAAGGCTAGGCAATGCACGGAAGGCAAGCAAAGAGTAACGGAAGGTAAGGAAGGCAAGGGAAAGCAAGGAAAGGCAAGTGTAACGGAAGGAACGGCACGGCAAGGGGAAACAAGGCTAAGGCACGACAACGCACGCTAGGCAATGCACGGCAAGGCAAGGAAAGGGTAACGTATGGGAAAGCACGTTCAGGCGAGGCAAGGCTAAGGCACGACAACGCACGGCTAGGCAATGCACGGCAAGGCAAGCAAAGGGTAACGCAAGGAAAGGCACGGTGAGGCTAGGCAAGTCTAATGCACGAAAACGCAAGGCTAGGCGATGCACGACAATGCAAGGAAAGCTTAAAGCAAAGGAAGGCAAGGTCAGGCGAGATAAGTCTAAGGCACCACAACGCAAGGCTAGGAAATTCAGGGAAGGCAAGCAAAGAGTAACGGAAGGTAAGCAAGGCAAGGAAAAGGAAGGAAAGGCCAGGGTAACGGAAGGAACGGCACGGCAAGGGGAAACAAGTCTAAGGCACGACACCGAACGCTAGGCAATGAACGGCAAGGCAAGGAAAGGGTAACGCATTTGAAAGCACGGTCAGGCGAGGCAACGCTAAGGCAAGACAACGCAAGGCTAGGCAATGCACGGAAGGCAAGCAAAGAGTAACGGAAGGTAAGGAAGGCAAGGGAAAGCAAGGAAAGGCAAGTGTAACGGAAGCAACGGCACGGCAAGGGGAAACAAGGCTAAGGCACAACAACGCAGGCTAGGCAATGCACGGCAAGGCAAGGAAAGGGTAACGCAGGGGAAGGCACGGTCAGGTGAGGCAAGGATAAGGCACGACAATGCAAGGCTAGGCAATGCAGAGCAAGGCAAGGAAAGAGTAACGGAAGGAAAGGAAGGCAAGGCAAAGCCAGGCAAGGCAAGTGTAACAAAAGGCACGCCACGGCAAGGGGAAACAAGGCTAAGGCACGACAACGCACGGCTAGGCAATGCACGGCAAGGCAAGGAAAGGGTAACGCAAGGCAAGGCACGGTGAGGCTAGGCAAGGCTAATGCACGACAACGCAAGGCTAGGCAATGCACGACAATGCAAGGAAAGCTTAAAGCAAAGGAAGGCACGGTCAGGCGAGATAAGGCTAAGGCACGACAACGCAAGGCTAGGCAATGCAGGGAAGGGAAGCAAAGAGTAACGGAAGGTAAGCAAGGCAAGGAAAAGCAAGGAAAGGCAAGGGTAACGGAAGGAACGGCACGGCAAGGGGAAACAAGGCTAAGGCACGGCAACGCAGGCTAGGCGGTGCACGACAATGCAAGGAAAGCTTAAAGCAAAGGAAGGCAAGGTCAGGCGAGATAAGGCTAAGGCACGACAACGCAAGGCTAGGAAATTCAGGAAAGGCAAGCAAAGAGTAACGGAAGGTAAGCAAGGCAAGGAAAAGGAAGGAAAGGCCAGGGTAACGGAAGGAACGGCACGGCAAGGGGAAACAAGTCTAAGGCACGACACCGAACGCTAGGCAATGAACGGCAAGTCAAGGAAAGGGTAACGCATTTGAAAGCACGGTCAGGCGAGGCAACGCTAAGGCACGACAACGCAAGGCTAGGCAATGCACGGAAGGCAAGCAAAGTGTAACGGAAGGTAAGGAAGGCAAGGCAAAGCCAGGCAAGGCAAGTGTAACAAAAGGCACGCAACGGCAAGGGGAAACAAGGTTAAGGCACGACAACACACGGCTAGGAAATGCACGGCAAGGCAAGGAAAGGGTAACGCAAGGCAAGGCACGGTGAGGCTAGGCAAGGTTAATGCACGACAACGCAAGGCTAGGCAATGCACGACTATGCAAGGAAAGCTTAAAGCAAAGGAAGGCACGGTCAGGCGAGATAAGGCTAAGGCACGACAACGCAAGGCTAGGCAATGCACGGAAGGCAAGCAAAGAGTAACGGAAGGTAAGGAAGGCAAGGGAAAGCAAGGAAAGTCAATGGTAACGGAAGGAACGGCACAGCAAGGGGAAACAATTCTACGGTACGACACTGAACGCTAGGCAATGCACGGCAAGGCAAGGAAAGGGTAACGCATGGGAAAGCACGGTCAGGCGAGATAAGGCTAAGGCACGACAGCGCAAGGCTTGACAATGCACGGAAGGCAAGCAAAGAGTAACGGATGGTAAGGAAGGCAAGGGAAAGCAAAGAAAGGCAAGTGTAACGGAAGGAACGGCACGGCAAGGGGAAACAAGGCTCAGGCACGACAACGCACGGCTAGGCAATGCACGGCAAGGCAAGCAAAGGGTAACGCAAGGAAAGGCACGGTGAGGCTAGGCAAGTCTAATGAACGAAAACGCAAGGCTAGGCGATGCACGACAATGCAAGGAAAGCTTAAAGCAAAGGAAGGCAAGGTCAGGCGAGATAAGTCTAAGGCACCACAACGCAAGGCTAGGAAATTCAGGGAAGGCAAGCAAAGAGTAACGGAAGGTAAGCAAGGCAAGGAAAAGGAAGGAAAGGCCAGGGTAACGGAAGGAACGGCACGGCAAGGGGAAACAAGTCTAAGGCACGACACCGAACGCTAGGCAATGAACGGCAAGGCAAGGAAAGGGTAACGCATTTGAAAGCACGGTCAGGCGAGGCAACGCTAAGGCACGACAACGCAAGGCTAGGCAATGCACGGAAGGCAAGCAAAGAGTAACGGAAGGTAAGGAAGGCAAGGGAAAGCAAGGAAAGGCAAGTGTAACGGAAGGAACGGCACGGCAAGGGGAAACAAGGCTAAGGCACGACAACGCAGGGCTAGGCAATGCACGGCAAGGCAAGGAAAGGGTAACGCAGGGGAAGGCACGGTCAGGTGAGGCAAGGATAAGGCACGACAATGCAAGGCTAGGCAATGCACAGCAAGGCAAGGAAAGAGTAACGGAAGGAAAGGAAGGCAAGGCATAGCCAGGGAAGGCAAGTGTAACAAAAGGCACGCCACGGCAAGGGGAAACAAGGCTAAGGCACGACAACGCACGGCTAGGCAATGCACGGCAAGGCAAGGAAAGGGTAACGCAAGGCAAGGCACGGTGAGGCTAGGCAAGGCTAATGCACGACAATGCAAGGCTAGGCAATGCTCGACAATGCAAGGAAAGCTTAAAGCAAAGGAAGGCACGGTCAGGCGAGATAAGGCTAAGGCACGACAACGCAAGGCTAGGCAATGCAGGGAAGGGAAGCAAAGAGTAACGGAAGGTAAGCAAGGCAAGGAAAAGCAAGGAAAGGCAAGGGTAACGGAAGGATCGGCACGGCAAGGGGAAACAAGGCTAAGGCACGGCAACGCAGGCTAGGCGGTGCACGACAATGCAAGGAAAGCTTAAAGCAAAGGAAGGCAAGGTCAGGCGAGATAAGGCTAAGGCACGACAACGCAAGGCTAGGAAATTCAGGGAAGGCAAGCAAAGAGTAACGGAAGGTAAGCAAGGCAAGGAAAAGGAAGGAAAGGCCAGGGTAACGGAAGGAACGGCACGGCAAGGGGAAACAAGTCTAAGGCACGACACCGAACGCTAGGCAATGCACGGCAAGGCAAGGAAAGGGTAACGCATGGGAAAGCACGGTCAGGCGAGGCAAGGCTAAGGCATGACAACGCAAGGCTAGGCAATGCAGGGAAAGCAAGCAAAGAGTAACGGAACGTAAGGAAGGCAAGGGAAAGCAAGGGAAGGCAAGGGTAACGGAAGGAACGGCACGGCAAGGGGTAACAAGGCTAAGGCACGACAACGCAGGGCTAGGCAATGCACGGCAAGGCAAAAAATGGGTAACGCAGGGAAAGGCACGGTCAGGTGTGGCAAGGATAAGGCACGACAATGCAAGGCTAGGCAATGCACGGCAAGGCAAGGAAAGAGCAACGGAAGGAAAGGAAGGCAAGGCAAAGCCAGGCAAAGAAGTGTAACAAAAGGCACGCCACGGCAAGGGGAAACAAGGCTAAGGCACTACAACGCACGGCTAGGCAATGCACGGCAAGGCAAGCAAAGGGTAACGCAAGGCAAGGCACGGTGAGGCTAGGCAAGGCTAATGCACGAAAACGCAAGGCTAGGCAATGCACGACAATGCAAGGAAAGCTTAAAGCAAAGGAAGGCAAGGTCAGGCGAGATAAGGCTAAGGCACGACAACGCAAGGCTAGGAAATTCAGGGAAGGCAAGCAAAGAGTAACGGAATGTAAGCTAGGCAAAGAAAAGGAAGGAAAGGCCAGGGTAACGGAAGGAACGGCACGGCAAGGGGAAACAAGTCTAAGGCACGACACCGAACGCTAGGCAATGAACGGCAAGGCAAGGAAAGGGTAACGTATTTGAAAGCACGGTCAGGCGAGGCAACGCTAAGGCACAACAACGCAAGGCTAGGCAATGCACGGAAGGCAAGCAAAGAGTAACGGAAGGTAAGGAAGGCAAGGGAAAGCAGGGAAAGGCAAGTGTAACGGAAGGAACGGCACGGCAAGGGGAAACAAGGCTAAGGCACGACAACGCACGGCTAGGCAATGCACGGCAAGGCAAGGAAAGGGTAACGCATGGGAAAGCACGGTCAGGGGAGGCAAGGATAAGGCACGACAATGCAAGGCTAGGCAATGCACGGCAAGGCAAGGAAAGAGTAACGGAAGGAAAGGAAGGCAAGGCAAACCCAGGCAAGGCAAGTGTAACAAAAGGCACGCCACGGCAAGGGGAAACAAGGCTAAGGCACGACAACGCACGGCTAGGCAATGCACGGCAAGGCAAGGAAAGTGTAACGCAAGGCAAGGCACGGTGAGGCTAGGCAAGGCTAATGCACGACAACGCAAGGCTAGGCAATGCGCGAAAAGCAATGCAAGGAAAGCTTAAAGCAAAGGAAGGCACGATCAGGCGAGATAAGGCTACGGCACGACAACGCAAGGCTAGGCAATGCAGGGAAGGGAAGCAAAGAGTAACGGAAGGTAAGCAAGGCAAGGAAAAGCAAGGAAAGGCAAGGGTAACGGAAGGAACTGCACGGCAAGGGGAAACAAGGCTAAGGCACGGCAACGCAGGCTGGGCAATGCACGGCAAGGCAAGGAAAGGGTAACGCATGGGAAAGCACGGTCAGGCGAGGCAAGGCTAAGGCATGACAACGCAAGGCTAGGCAATGCACGGAAAGCAAGCAAAGAGTAACGGAACGCAAGGAAGGCAAGGGAAAGCAAGGGAAGGCAAGGGTAACGGAAGGAACGGCACGGCAAGGGGTAAGAAGGCTAAGGCACGACAACGCAGGGCTAGGCAATGCACGGCAAGGCAAGGAAAGGGTAACGCAGGGGAAGGCACGGTCAGGTGAGGCAAGGATAAGGCACGACAATGCAAGGCTAGGCAATGCACGGCAAGGCAAGGAAAGAGTAACGGAAGGAAAGCAAGGCAAGGCAAAGCCAGGCAAGGCAAGTGTAACAAAAGGCACGCCACGGCAAGGGGAAACAAGGCTAAGGCACGACAACGCACGGCTAGGCAATGCACGGCAAGGCAAGGAAAGGGTAACGCAAGGCAAGGCACGGTGAGGCAAGGCAAGGCTAATGCATGAAAACGCAAGGCTAGGCGATGCACGACAATGCAAGGAAAGCTTAAAGCAAAGGAAGGCAAGGTCAGGCGAGATAATGCTAAGGCACGACAACGCAAGGCTAGGAAATTCAGGGAAGGCAAGCAAAGAGTAACGGAAGGTAAGCTAGGCAAGGAAAAGGAAGGAAAGGCCAGGGTAACGGAAGGAACGGCACGGCAAGGGGAAACAAGTCTAAGGCACGACACCGAACGCTAGGCAATGAACGGCAAGGCAAGGAAAGGGTAACGCATTTGAAAGCACGGTCAGGCGAGGCAACGCTAAGGCACGACAACGCAAGGCTAGGCAATGCACGGAAGGCAAGTAAAGAGTAACGGAAGGTAAGGAAGGCAAGGGAAAGCAAGGTAAGGCAAGTGTAACGGAAGGAACGGCACGGCAAGGGGAAATAAGGCTAAGGCACGACAAAGCACGGCTAGGCAATGCACGGCAAGGCAAGGAAAGCTTAAAGCAAAGGAAGGCAAGGTCAGGCGAGATAAGGCTAAGGCACGACAACGCAAGGCTAGGAAATTCAGGGAAGGCAAGCAAAGAGTAACGGAATGTAAGCTAGGCAAAGAAAAGGAAGGAAAGGCCAGGGTAACGGAAGGAACGGCACGGCAAGGGGAAACAAGTCTAAGGCACGACACCGAACGCTAGGCAATGAACGGCAAGGCAAGGAAAGGGTAACGTATTTGAAAGCACGGTCAGGCGAGGCAACGCTGAGGCACGACAACGCAAGGCTAGGCAATGCACGGAAGGCAAGCAAAGAGTAACGGAAGGTAAGGAAGGCAAGGGAAAGCAGGGAAACGCAAGTGTAACGGAAGGAACGGCACGGCAAGGGCAAACAAGGCTATGGCACGACAACGCACGGCTAGGCAATGCACGGCAAGGCAAGGAAAGGGTAACGCAAGGCAAGGCACGGTGAGGCTAGGCAAGGCTAATGCACGACAACGCAAGGCTAGGCAATGCACGACAATGCAAGGAAAGCTTAAAGCAAAGGAAGGCACGATCAGGCGAGATGAGGCTACGGCACGACAACGCAAGGCTAGGCAATGCAGGGAAGGGAAGCAAAGAGTAACGGAAGGTAAGCAAGGCAAGGAAAAGCAAGGAAAGGCAAGGGTAACGGAAGGAACTGCACGGCAAGGGGAAACAAGGCTAAGGCACGGCAACGCAGGCTGGGCAATGCACGGCAAGGCAAGGAAAGGGTAACGCATGGGAAAGCACGGTCAGGCGAGGCAAGGCTAAGGCATGACAACGCAAGGCTAGGCAATGCACGGAAAGTAAGCAAAGAGTAACGGAACGCAAGGAAGACAAGGGAAAGCAAGGGAAGGCAAGGGTAACGGAAGGAACTGCATGGCAAGGGGAAACAAGGCTAAGGCACGGCAACGTAGGCTAGGAAATGCACGGCAAGGCAAGGAAAGGGTAACGCATGGGAAAGTACGTTCAGGCGAGGCAAGGCTAAGGCACGACAACGCAAGACTAGGCAATGCACGGAAGGCAAGCAAAGAGTAACGGAAGGTAAGGAAGGCAAGGGAAAGCAAGGGAAGGCCAGGGTAACGGAAGGAACGGCACGGCAAGGGGAAACAAGGCTAAGGCACGGCAACGCAGGCTAGGCAATGCACGGCAAGGCAAGTAAAGCTTAAAGCAAAGGAAGGCACGGTCAGGTGAGGCAAGGATAAGGCACGACAATGCAAGGCTAGGCAATGCACGGCAAGGCAAGGAAAGAGTAACGGAAGGAAAGGAAGGCAAGGCAAAGCCAGGCAAGGCAAGTGTAACAAAAGGCAAGCCACGGCAAGGGGAAACAAGGCTAAGGCACGACAACGCACGGCTAGGCAATGCACGGCAAGGCAAGGAAAGGGTAACGCAAGGCAAGGCACGGTGAGGCTAGGCAAGGCTAATGCACGACAACGCAAGGCTAGGCAATGCACGACAATGCAAGGAAAGCTTAAAGCAAAGGAAGGCACGGTCAGGCGAGATAAGGCTAAGGCACGACAACGCAAGGCTAGGCAATGCAGGGAAGGGAAGCAAAGAGTAACGGAAGGTAAGCAAGGCAAGGAAAAGCAAGGAAAGGCAAGGGTAACGGAAGGAACGGCACGGCAAGGGGAAACAAGGCTAAGGCACGGCAACGCAGGCTAGGCGGTGCACGACAATGCAAGGAAAGCTTAAAGCAAAGGAAGGCAAGGTCAGGCGAGATAAGGCTAAGGCACGACAACGCAAGGCTAGGAAATTCAGGGAAGGCAAGCAAAGAGTAACGGAAGGTAAGCAAGGCAAGGAAAAGGAAGGAAAGGCCAGGGTAACGGAAGGAACGGCACGGCAAGGGGAAACAAGTCTAAGGCACGACACCGAACGCTAGGCAATGAACGGCAAGTCAAGGAAAGGGTAACGCATTTGAAAGCACGGTCAGGCGAGGCAACGCTAAGGCACGACAACGCAAGGCTAGGCAATGCACGGAAGGCAAGCAAAGAGTAACGGAAGGTAAGGAAGGCAAGGCAAAGCCAGGCAAGGCAAGTGTAACAAAAGGCACGCAACGGCAAGGGGAAACAAGGCTAAGGCACGACAACACACGGCTAGGAAATGCACGGCAAGGCAAAGAAAGGGTAACGCAAGGCAAGGCACGGTGAGGCTAGGCAAGGTTAATGCACGACAACACAAGGCTAGGCAATGCACGACTATGCAAGGAAAGCTTAAAGCAAAGGAAGGCACGGTCAGGCGAGATAAGGCTAAGGCACGACAACGCAAGGCTAGGCAATGCACGGAAGGCAAGCAAAGAGTAACGGAAGGTAAGGAAGGCAAGGGAAAGCAAGGAAAGTCAATGGTAACGGAAGGAACGGCACAGCAAGGGGAAACAATTCTACGGTACGACACTGAACGCTAGGCAATGCACGGCAAGGCAAGGAAAGGGTAACGCATGGGAAAGCACGGTCAGGCGAGATAAGGCTAAGGCACGACAGCGCAAGGCTTGGCAATGCACGGAAGGCAAGCAAAGAGTAACGGATGGTAAGGAAGGCAAGGGAAAGCAAAGAAAGGCAAGTGTAACGGAAGGAACGGCACGGCAAGGGGAAACAAGGCTAAGGCACGACAACGCACGGCTAGGCAATGCACGGCAAGGCAAGCAAAGGGTAACGCAAGGAAAGGCACGGTGAGGATAGGCAAGTCTAATGAACGAAAACGCAAGGCTAGGCGATGCACGACAATGCAAGGAAAGCTTAAAGCAAAGGAAGGCAAGGTCAGGCGAGATAAGTCTAAGGCACCACAACGCAAGGCTAGGAAATTCAGGGAAGGCAAGCAAAGAGTAACGGAAGGTAAGCAAGGCAAGGAAAAGGAAGGAAAGGCCAGGGTAACGGAAGGAACGGCACGGCAAGGGGAAACAAGTCTAAGGCACGACACCGAACGCTAGGCAATGAACGGCAAGGCAAGGAAAGGGTAACGCATTTGAAAGCACGGTCAGGCGAGGCAACGCTAAGGCACGACAACGCAAGGCTAGGCAATGCACGGAAGGCAAGCAAAGAGTAACGGAAGGTAAGGAAGGCAAGGGAAAGCAAGGAAAGGCAAGTGTAACGGAAGGAACGGCACGGCAAGGGGAAACAAGGCTAAGGCACGACAACGCAGGGCTAGGCAATGCACGGCAAGGCAAGGAAAGGGTAACGCAGGGGAAGGCACGGTCAGGTGAGGCAAGGATAAGGCACGACAATGCAAGGCTAGGCAATGCACAGCAAGGCAAGGAAAGAGTAACGGAAGGAAAGGAAGGCAAGGTATAGCCAGGGAAGGCAAGTGTAACAAAAGGCACGCCACGGCAAGGGGAAACAAGGCTAAGGCACGACAACGCACGGCTAGGCAATGCACGGCAAGGCAAGGAAAGGGTAACGCAAGGCAAGGCACGGTGAGGCTAGGCAAGGCTAATGCACGACAACGCAATGCTAGGCAATGCACGACAATGCAAGGAAAGCTTAAAGCAAAGGAAGGCACGGTCAGGCGAGATAAGGCTAAGGCACGACAACGCAAGGCTAGGCAATGCAGGGAAGGGAAGCAAAGAGTAACGGAAGGTAAGCAAGGCAAGGAAAAGCAAGGAAAGGCAAGGGTAACGGAAGGATCGGCACGGCAAGCGGAAACAAGGCTAAGGCACGGCAACGCAGGCTAGGCGGTGCACGACAATGCAAGGAAAGCTTAAAGCAAAGGAAGGCAAGGTCAGGCGAGATAAGGCTAAGGCACGACAACGCAAGGCTAGGAAATTCAGGGAAGGCAAGCAAAGAGTAACGGAAGGTAAGCAAGGCAAGGAAAAGGAAGGAAAGGCCAGGGTAACGGAAGGAACGGCACGGCAAGGGGAAACAAGTCTAAGGCACGACACCGAACGCTAGGCAATGAACGGCAAGGCAAGGAAAGGGTAACGCATTTGAAAGGACGGTCAGGCGAGGCAACGCTAAGGCACGACAACGCAAGGCTAGGCAATGCACGGAAGGCAAGCAAAGAGTAACGGAAGGTAAGGAAGGCAAGGGAAAGCAAGGAAAGGCAAGTGTACCGGAAGGAATGGCACGGCAAGGGGAAACAAGGCTAAGGCACGACAACGCACGACTAGGCAATGCACGGCAAGGCAAGGAAAGGGTAACGCATGGGAAAGCACGGTCAGGCGAGGCAAGGCTAAGGCATGACAACGCAAGGCTAGGCAATGCAGGGAAAGCAAGCAAAGAGTAACGGAACGTAAGGAAGGCAAGGGAAAGCAAGGGAAGGCAAGGGTAACGGAAGGAACGGCACGGCAAGGGGTAACAAGGCTAAGGCCGACAACGCAGGGCTAGGCAATGCACGGCAAGGCAAAAAATGGGTAACGCAGGGAAAGGCACGATCAGGTGTGGCAAGGATAAGGCACGACAATGCAAGGCTAGGCAATGCACGGCAAGGCAAGGAAAGAGCAACGGAAGGAAAGGAAGGCAAGGCAAAGCCAGGCAAGCAAGTGTAACAAAAGGCACGCCACGGCAAGGGGAAACAAGGCTAAGGCACTACAACGCACGGCTAGGCAATGCACGGCAAGGCAAGCAAAGGGTAACGCAAGGCAAGGCACGGTGAGGCTAGGTAAGGCTAATGCACGAAAACGCAAGGCTAGGCAATGCACGACAATGCAAGGAAAGCTTAAAGCAAAGGAAGGCAAGGTCAGGCGAGATAAGGCTAAGGCACGACAACGCAAGGCTAGGAAATTCAGGGAAGGCAAGCAAAGAGTAACGGAATGTAAGCTAGGCAAAGAAAAGGAAGGAAACGCCAGGGTAACGGAAGGAACGGCACGGCAAGGGGAAACAAGTCTAAGGCACGACACCGAACGCTACGCAATGAACGGCAAGGCAAGGAAAGGGTAACGTATTTGAAAGCACGGTCAGGCGAGGCAACGCTAAGGCACAACAACGCAAGGCTAGGCAATGCACGGAAGGCAAGCAAAGAGTAACGGAAGGTAAGGAAGGCAAGGGAAAGCAGGGAAAGGCAAGTGTAACGGAAGGAACGGCACGGCAAGGGGAAACAAGGCTAAGGCACGACAACGCACGGCTAGGCAATGCACGGCAAGGCAAGGAAAGGGTAACGCATGGGAAAGCACGGTCAGGGGAGGCAAGGATAAGGCACGACAATGCAAGGCTAGGCAATGCACGGCAAGGCAAGGAAAGAGTAACGGAAGGAAAGGAAGGCAAGGCAAACCCAGGCAAGGCAAGTGTAACAAAAGGCGCGCCACGGCAAGGGGAAACAAGGCTAAGGCACGACAACGCACGGCTAGGCAATGCACGGCAAGGCAAGGAAAGGGTAACGCAAGGCAAGGCACGGTGAGGCTAGGCAAGGCTAATGCACGACAACGCAAGGCTAGGCAATGCACGACAATGCAAGGAAAGCTTAAAGCAAAGGAAGGCACGATCAGGCGAGATAAGGCTGCGGCACGACAACGCAAGGCTAGGCAATGCAGGGAAGGGAAGCAAAGAGTAACGGAAGGTAAGCAAGGCAAGGAAAAGCAAGGAAAGGCAAGGGTAACGGAAGGAACTGCACGGCAAGGGGAAACAAGGCTAAGGCACGGCAACGCAGGCTGGGCAATGCACGGCAAGGCAAGGAAAGGGTAACGCATGGGAAAGCACGGTCAGGCGAGGCAAGGCTAAGGCATGACAACGCAAGGCTTGGCAATGCACGGAAAGCAAGCAAAGAGTAACGGAACGCAAGGAAGGCAAGGGAAAGCAAGGGAAGGCAAGGGTAACGGAAGGAACGGCACGGCAAGGGGTAAGAAGGCTAAGGCACGACAACGCAGGGCTAGGCAATGCACGGCAAGGCAAGGAAAGGGTAACGCAGGGGAAGGCACGGTCAGGTGAGGCAAGGATAAGGCACGACAATGCAAGGCTAGGCAATGCACGGCAAGGCAAGGAAAGAGTAACGGAAGGAAAGCAAGGCAAGGCAAAGCCAGGCAAGGCAAGTGTAACAAAAGGCACGCCACGGCAAGGGGAAACAAGGCTAAGGCACGACAACGCACGGCTAGGCAATGCACGGCAAGGCAAGGAAAGGGTAACGCAAGGCAAGGCACGGTGAGGCAAGGAAAGGCTAATGCATGAAAACGCAAGGCTAGGCGATGCACGACAATGCAAGGAAAGCTTAAAGCAAAGGAAGGCAAGGTCAGGCGAGATAATGCTAAGGCACGACAACGCAAGGCTAGGAAATTCAGGGAAGGCAAGCAAAGAGTAACGGAAGGTAAGCTAGGCAAGGAAAAGGAAGGAAAGGCCAGGGTAACGGAAGGAACGGCACGGCAAGGGGAAACAAGTCTAAGGCACGACACCGAACGCTAGGCAATGAACGGCAAGGCAAGGAAAGGGTAACGCATTTGAAAGCACGGTCAGGCGAGGCAACGCTAAGGCACGACAACGCAAGGCTAGGCAATGCACGGAAGGCAAGTAAAGAGTAACGGAAGGTAAGGAAGGCAAGGGAAAGCAAGGTAAGGCAAGTGTAACGGAAGGAACGGCACGGCAAGGGGAAATAAGGCTAAGGCACGACAAAGCACGGCTAGGCAATGCACGGCAAGGCAAGGAAAGCTTAAAGCAAAGGAAGGCAAGGTCAGGCGAGATAAGGCTAAGGCACGACAACGCAAGGCTAGGAAATTCAGGGAAGGCAAGCAAAGAGTAACGGAATGTAAGCTAGGCAAAGAAAAGGAAGGAAAGGCCAGGGTAACGGAAGGAACGGCACGGCAAGGGGAAACAAGTCTAAGGCACGACACCGAACGCTAGGCAATGAACGGCAAGGCAAGGAAAGGGTAACGTATTTGAAAGCACGGTCAGGCGAGGCAACGCTGAGGCACGACAACGCAAGGCTAGGCAATGCACGGAAGGCAAGCAAAGAGTAACGGAAGGTAAGGAAGGCAAGGGAAAGCAGGGAAACGCAAGTGTAACGGAAGGAACGGCACGGCAAGGGGAAACAAGGCTATGGCACGACAACGCACGGCTAGGCAATGCACGGCAAGGCAAGGAAAGGGTAACGCAAGGCAAGGCACGGTGAGGCTAGGCAAGGCTAATGCACGACAACGCAAGGCTAGGCAATGCACGACAATGCAAGGAAAGCTTAAAGCAAAGGAAGGCACGATCAGGCGAGATGAGGCTACGGCACGACAACGCAAGGCTAGGCAATGCAGGGAAGGGAAGCAAAGAGTAACGGAAGGTAAGCAAGGCAAGGAAAAGCAAGGAAAGGCAAGGGTAACGGAAGGAACTGCACGGCAAGGGGAAACAAGGCTAAGGCACGGCAACGCAGGCTGGGCAATGCACGGCAAGGCAAGGAAAGGGTAACGAATGGGAAAGCACGGTCAGGCGAGGCAAGGCTAAGGCAAGACAACGCAAGGCTAGGCAATGCACGGAAAGCAAGCAAAGTGTAACGGAACGCAAGGAAGGCAAGGGAAAGCAAGGGAAGGCAAGGGTAACGGAAGGAACGGCACGGCAAGGGGTAAGAAGGCTAAGGTACGACAACGCAGGGCTAGGCAATGCACGGCAAGGCAAGGAAAGGGTAACGCAGGGGAAGGCACGGTCAGGTGAGGCAAGGATAAGGCACGACAATGCAAGGCTAGGCAATGCACGGCAAGGCAAGGAAAGAGTAACGGAAGGAAAGCAAGGCAAGGCAAAGCCAGGCAAGGCAAGTGTAACAAAAGGCACGCCACGGCAAGGGGAAACAAGGCTAAGGCACGACAACGCACGGCTAGGCAATGCACGGCAAGGCAAGGAAAGGGTAACGCAAGGCAAGGCACGGTGAGGCAAGGCAAGGCTAATGCACGACAACGCAAGGCTAGGCAATGCACGACAATGCAAGGAAAGCTTAAAGCAAAGGAAGGCACGGTCAGGCGAGATAAGGCTAAGGCACGACAACGCAAGGCTAGGCAATGCAGGGAAGGGAAGCAAAGAGTAACGGAAGGTAAGCAAGGCAAGGAAAAGCAAGGAAAGGCAAGGGTAACGGAAGGAACGGCACGGCAAGGGGAAACAAGGCTAAGGCACGGCAACGCAGGCTAGGCAATGCACGGCAAGGCAAGGAAAGGGTAACGCATGGGAAAGCACGGTCAGGCGAGGCAAGGCTAAGGCATGACAACGCAAGGCTAGGCAATGCACGGAAAGTAAGCAAAGAGTAACGGAACGCAAGGAAGACAAGGGAAAGCAAGGGAAGGCAAGGGTAACGGAAGGAACTGCACGGCAAGGGGAAACAAGGCTAAGGCACGACAACGCACGGCTAGGCAATGCACGGCAAGGCAAGGAAAGGGTAACGCGAGGGAAGGCACGGTCAGACGAGGCAAGGCTAAGGCACGACAACGCAAGGCAAGGCAATGCACGGAAGGCAAGCAAAGAGTAACGGAAGGCAAGGAAGGCAAGGGAAAGCAAAGAAAGGCAAGTGTAACGGAAGGAACGGCACGGCAAGGGGAAACAAGGCTAAGACACGACAACGCACGGCTAGGCAATGCACGGCAAGGCAAGGAAAGGGTAACGCAAGGAAAGGCACGGTGAGGCTAGGCAAGGCTAATGCACGAAAACGCAAGGCTAGGCGATGCACGACAATGCAAGGAAAGCTTAAAGCAAAGGAAGGCAAGGTCAGGCGAGATAATGCTAAGGCACGACAACGCAAGGCTACGCAATGCACGACAATGCAAGGAAAGCTTAAAGCAAAGGAAGGCACGGTCAGGCGAGATAAGGCTAAGGCACGACAACGCAAGGCTAGGCAATGCAGGGAAGGGAAGCAAAGAGTAACGGAAGGTAAGCAAGGCAAGGAAAAGCAAGGAATGGCAAGGGTAACGGAAGGAACTGCACGGCAAGGGGAAACAAGGCTAAGGCACGGCAACGCAGGCTGGGCAATGCACGGCAAGGCAAGGAAAGGGTAACGCATGGGAAAGCACGTTCAGGCGAGCAAGGCTAAGGCACGACAACGCAAGGCTAGGCAATGCACGGAAGGCAAGCAAAGAGTAACGGAAGGTATGGAAGGCAAGGGAAAGCAAAGAAAAGCAAGTGTAACGGAAGGAACGGCACGGCAAGGGGAAACAAGGCTAAGGCACGACAACGCACGGCTAGGCAATGCACAGCAAGGCAAGCAAAGGGTAACGCAAGGCAAGGCACGGTGAGGCTAGGCAAGGCTAATGCACGAAAACGCAAGGCTAGGCAATGCACGACAATGCAAGGAAAGCTTAAAGCAAAGGAAGGCAAGGTCAGCCGAGATAAGGCAAAGGCACGACAACGCAAGGCTAGGCAATTCAGGGAAGGCAAGCAAAGAGTAACGGAAGGTAAGCAAGGCAAGGAAAAGCAAGGAAAGGCAAGGGTAACGGAAGGAACGGCACGGCAAGGGGAAACAAGTGTAAGGCACGACACCGAACGCTAGGCAATGAACGGCAAGGCAAGGAAAGGGTAACGCATGGGAAAGCACGGTCAGGCGAGGCAAGGCTAAGGCACGACAACGCAAGGCTAGGCAATGCACGGAAGGCAAGCAAAGAGTAACGGAAGGTAAGGAAGGCAAGGGAAAGCAAGGAAAGGCAAGTGTAACGGAAGGAACGGCACGGCAAGGGGAAACAAGGCTAAGGCACGACAACGCACGCTAGGCAATGCACGGCAAGGCAAGGAAAGGGTAACGCATGGGAAAGCACGGTCAGGCGAGGCAAGGCTTATGCATGACAACGCAAGGCTGGCAATGCACGAAAAGCAAGCAAAGAGTAACGGAACGCAAGGAAGGAAAGGGAAAGCAAGGGAAGGCAAGGGTAACGGAAGGAACGGCACGGCAATGGGAAACAAATCTAAGGCACGACACCGAACGCTAGGCAATGAACGGGAAGGCAAGGAAAGTGTAACGCATGGGAAAGCACGGTCAGGCGAGGCAAGGCTAAGGCACGACAACGCAAGGCTAGGCAATGCACGACAATGCAAGGAAAGCTTAAAGCAAAGGAAGGCACGGTCAGGCGAGATAAGGCTAAGGCACGACAACGCAAGTCTAGGCAATGCAGGGAGGGGAAGCAAAGAGTAACGGAAGGTAAGCAAGGCAGGGAAAAGCAAGGAAAGGCAAGGGTAACGGAAGGAACGGCACGGCAAGGGGAAACAAGGCTAAGGCACGGCAACGCAGGCTGGGCAATGCACGGCAAGGCAAGGAAAGAGTAACGGAAGGAAAGGAAGGCAAGGCAAAGCCAGGCAAGGCAAGTGTAACAAAAGGCACGCAACGGCAAGGGGAAACAAGGCTAAGGCACGACAACGCACGCTAGGCAATGCACGGCAAGGCAAGGAAAGGGTAACGCATGGGAAAGCACGGTCAGGCGAGGCAAGGCTAAGGCATGACAACGCAAGGCTAGGCAATGCACGGAAAGCAAGCAAAGAGTAACGGAACGCAAGGAAGGCAAGGGAAAGCAAGGGAAGGCAAGGGTAACGGAAGGAACGGCACGGCAAGGGGTAAGAAGGCTAAGGCACGACAACGCAGGGCTAAGCAATGCACGGCAAGGCAAGGAAAGGGTAACGCAGGGGAAGGCACGGTCAGGTGAGGCAAGGATAAGGCACGACAATGCAAGGCTAGGCAATGCACGGCAAGGCAAGGAAAGAGTAACGGAAGGAAAGCAAGGCAAGGCAAAGCCAGGCAAGGCAAGTGTAACAAAAGGCACGCCACGGCAAGGGGAAACAAGGCTAAGGCACGACAACGCACGGCTAGGCAATGCACGGCAAGGCAAGGAAAGGGTAACGCAAGGCAAGGCACGGTGAGGCAAGGAAAGGCTAATGCATGAAAACGCAAGGCTAGGCGATGCACGACAATGCAAGGAAAGCTTAAAGCAAAGGAAGGCAAGGTCAGGCGAGATAATGCTAAGGCACGACAACGCAAGGCTAGGAAATTCAGGGAAGGCAAGCAAAGAGTAACGGAAGGTAAGCTAGGCAAGGAAAAGGAAGGAAAGGCCAGGGTAACGGAAGGAACGGCACGGCAAGGGGAAACAAGTCTAAGGCACGACACCGAACGCTAGGCAATGAACGGCAAGGCAAGGAAAGGGTAACGCATTTGAAAGCACGGTCAGGCGAGGCAACGCTAAGGCACGACAACGCAAGGCTAGGCAATGCACGGAAGGCAAGTAAAGAGTAACGGAAGGTAAGGAAGGCAAGGGAAAGCAAGGTAAGGCAAGTGTAACGGAAGGAACGGCACGGCAAGGGGAAATAAGGCTAAGGCACGACAAAGCACGGCTAGGCAATGCACGGCAAGGCAAGGAAAGCTTAAAGCAAAGGAAGGCAAGGTCAGGCGAGATAAGGCTAAGGCACGACAACGCAAGGCTAGGAAATTCAGGGAAGGCAAGCAAAGAGTAACGGAATGTAAGCTAGGCAAAGAAAAGGAAGGAAAGGCCAGGGTAACGGAAGGAACGGCACGGCTAGGGGAAACACGTCTAAGGCACGACACCGAACGCTAGGCAATGAACGGCAAGGCAAGGAAAGGGTAACGTATTTGAAAGCACGGTCAGGCGAGGCAACGCTGAGGCACGACAACGCAAGGCTAGGCAATGCACGGAAGGCAAGCAAAGAGTAACGGAAGGTAAGGAAGGCAAGGGAAAGCAGGGAAACGCAAGTGTAACGGAAGGAACGGCACGGCAAGGGGAAACAAGGCTATGGCACGACAACGCACGGCTAGGCAATGCACGGCAAGGCAAGGAAAGGGTAACGCAAGGCAAGGCTCGGTGAGGCTAGGCAAGGCTAATGCACGACAACGCAAGGCTAGGCAATGCACGACAATGCAAGGAAAGCTTAAAGCAAAGGAAGGCACGATCAGGCGAGATGAGGCTACGGCACGACAACGCAAGGCTAGGCAATGCAGGGAAGGGAAGCAAAGAGTAACGGAAGGTAAGCAAGGCAAGGAAAAGCAAGGAAAGGCAAGGGTAACGGAAGGAACTGCACGGCAAGGGGAAACAAGGCTAAGGCACGACAACGCAAGGCTAGGCAATGCACGGCAAGGCAAGGAAAGGGTAACGAATGGGAAAGCACGGTCAGGCGATGCAAGGCTAAGGCAAGACAACGCAAGGCTAGGCAATGCACGGAATGCAAGCAAAGTGTAACGGAACGCAAGGAAGGCAAGGGAAAGCAAGGGAAGGCAAGGGTAACGGAAGGAACGGCACGGCAAGGGGTAAGAAGGCTAAGGTACGACAACGCAGGGCTAGGCAATGCACGGCAAGGCAAGGAAAGGGTAACGCAGGGGAAGGCACGGTCAGGTGAGGCAAGGATAAGGCACGACAATGCAAGGCTAGGCAATGCACGGCAAGGCAAGGAAAGAGTAACGGAAGGAAAGCAAGGCAAGGCAAAGCCAGGCAAGGCAAGTGTAACAAAAGGCACGCCACGGCAAGGGGAAACAAGGCTAAGGCACGACAACGCACGGCTAGGCAATGCACGGCAAGGCAAGGAAAGGGTAACGCAAGGCAAGGCACGGTGAGGCAAGGCAAGGCTAATGCACGACAACGCAAGGCTAGGCAATGCACGACAATGCAAGGAAAGCTTAAAGCAAAGGAAGGCACGGTCAGGCGAGATAAGGCTAAGGCACGACAACGCAAGGCTAGGCAATGCAGGGAAGGGAAGCAAAGAGTAACGGAAGGTAAGCAAGGCAAGGAAAAGCAAGGAAAGGCAAGGGTAACGGAAGGAACGGCACGGCAAGGGGAAACAAGGCTAAGGCACGGCAACGCAGGCTAGGCAATGCACGGCAAGGCAAGGAAAGGGTAACGCATGGGAAAGCACGGTCAGGCGAGGCAAGGCTAAGGCATGACAACGCAAGGCTAGGCAATGCACGGAAAGTAAGCAAAGAGTAACGGAACGCAAGGAAGACAAGGGAAAGCAAGGGAAGGCAAGGGTAACGGAAGGAACTGCATGGCAAGGGGAAACAAGTCTAAGGCACGGCAACGTAGGCTAGGAAATGCACGGCAAGGCAAGGAAAGGGTAACGCATGGGAAAGCACGTTCAGGCGAGGCAAGGCTAAGGCACGACAACGCAAGACTAGGCAATGCACGGAAGGCAAGCAAAGAGTAACGGAAGTTAAGGAAGGCAAGGGAAAGCAAAGAAAGTCAAGTGTAACGGAAGGAACGGCACGGCAAGGGGAAACAAGGCTAAGACACGACAACGCACGGCTAGGCAATGCACGGCAAGGCAAGGAAAGGGTAACGCAAGGAAAGGCACGGTGAGGCTAGGCAAGGCTAATGCACGAAAACGCAAGGCTAGGCGATGCACGACAATGCAAGGAAAGCTTAAAGCAAAGGAAGGCAAGGTCAGGCGAGATAATGCTAAGGCACGACAACGCAAGGCTACGCAATGCACGACAATGCAAGGGAAGCTTAAAGCAAAGGAAGGCACGGTCAGGCGAGATAAGGCTAAGGCACGACAACGCAAGGCTAGGCAATGCAGGGAAGGGAAGCAAAGAGTAACGGAAGGTAAGCAAGGCAAGGAAAAGCAAGGAATGGCAAGGGTAACGGAAGGAACTGCACGGCAAGGGGAAACAAGGCTAAGGCACGGCAACGCAGGCTGGGCAATGCACGGCAAGGGAAGGAAAGGGTAACGCATGGGAAAGCACGTTCAGGCGAGCAAGGCTAAGGCACGACAACGCAAGGCTAGGCAATGCACGGAAGGCAAGCAAAGAGTAACGGAAGGTATGGAAGGCAAGGGAAAGCAAAGAAAAGCAAGTGTAACGGAAGGAACGGCACGGCAAGGGGAAACAAGGCTAAGGCACGACAACGCACGGCTAGGCAATGCACAGCAAGGCAAGCAAAGGGTAACGCAAGGCAAGGCACGGTGAGGCTAGGCAAGGCTAATGCACGAAAACGCAAGGCTAGGCAATGCACGACAATTCAAGGAAAGCTTAAAGCAAAGGAAGGCAAGGTCAGCCGAGATAAGGCAAAGGCACGGCAACGCAAGGCTAGGCAATTCAGGGAAGGCAAGCAAAGAGTAACGGAAGGTAAGCAAGGCAAGGAAAAGCAAGGAAAGGCAAGGGTAACGGAAGGAACGGCACGGCAAGGGGAAACAAGTGTAAGGCACGACACCGAACGCTAGGCAATGAACGGCAAGGCAAGGAAAGGGTAACGCATGGGAAAGCACGGTCAGGCGAGGCAAGGCTAAGGCACGACAACCCAAGGCTAGGCAATGCACGGAAGGCAAGCAAAGAGTAACGGAAGGTAAGGAAGGCAAGGGAAAGCAAGGAAAGGCAAGTGTAACGGAAGGAACGGCACGGCAAGGGGAAACAAGGCTAAGGCACGACAACGCACGCTAGGCAATGCACGGCAAGGCAAGGAAAGGGTAACGCATGGGAAAGCACGGTCAGGCGAGGCAAGGCTTATGCATGACAACGCAAGGCTGGCAATGCACGAAAAGCAAGCAAAGAGTAACGGAACGCAAGGAAGGAAAGGGAAAGCAAGGGAAGGCAAGGGTAACGGAAGGAACGGCACGGCAATGGGAAACAAGTCTAAGGCACGACAACGCACGCTAGGCAATGCACGGGAAGGCAAGGAAAGGGTAACGCATGGGAAAGCACGGTCAGGCGAGGCAAGGCTAAGGCACGACAACGCAAGGCTAGGCAATGCACGACAATGCAAGGAAAGCTTAAAGCAAAGGAAGGCAGGGTCAGGCGAGATAAGGCTAAGGCACGACAACGCAAGTCTAGGCAATGCAGGGAGGGGAAGCAAAGAGTAACGGAAGGTAAGCAAGGCAGGGAAAAGCAAGGAAAGGCAAGGGTAACGGAAGGAACGGCACGGCAAGGGGAAACAAGGCTAAGGCACAGCAACGCAGGCTAGGCAATGCACGGCAAGGCAAGGAAAGGGTAACGCATGGGAAATCACGGTCAGGCGAGGCAAGGCTAAGGCACGACAACGCAAGGCTAGGCAATGCACGGAAGGCAAGCAAAGAGTAACGGAAGGTAAGGAAGGCAAGGGAAAGCAAGGAAAGTCAAGTGTAACGGAAGGAACGGCACGGCAAGGGGAAACAAGGCTAAGGCACGACAACGCACGGCTAGGCAATGCACGGCAATGCAAGGAAAGGGTAACTCAAGGCAAGGCATGGTGAGGCTAGGCAAGGCTAATGCACGACAACGCAAGGCTAGGCAATGCACGACAATGCAAGGAAAGCTTAAAGCAAAGGAAGGCACGGTCAGGCGAGATAAGGCTACGGCACGACAACGCAAGGCTAGGCAATGCAGGGAAGGGAAGCAAAGAGTAAGGGAAGGTAAGCAAGGCAAGGAAAAGCAAGGAAAGGCAAGGGTAACGGAAGGAACTGCACGGCAAGGGGAAACAAGGCTAAGGCACGGCAACGCAGGCTGGGCAATGCACGGCAAGGCAAGGAAAGGGTAACGCATGGGAAAGCACGTTCAGGCGAGGCAAGGCTAAGGCACGACAACGAAAGGCTAGGCAATTCAGGGAAGGCAAGCAAAGAGTAACGGAAGGTAAGCAAGGCAAGGAAAAGCAAGGAAAGGCAAGGGTAACGGAAGGAACTGCACGGCAAGGGGAAAAAAGTGTAAGGCACGACACCGAACGCTAGGCAATGAACGGCAAGGCAAGGAAAGGGTTACGCATGGGAAAGCACGGTCAGGCGAGGCAAGGCTAAGGCACGACAACGCAAGGCTACGCAATGCACGGAAGGCAAGCAAAGAGTAACGGAAGGTAAGGAAGGCAAGGGAAAGCAAGGAAAGGCAAGTGTAAGGGAAGGAACGGCACGGCAAGGGGAAACAAGGCTAAGGCACGACAACGCACGCTAGGCAATGCACGGCAAGGCAAGGAAAGAGTAACGGAAGGAAAGGAAGGCAAGGCAAAGCCAGGCAAGGCAAGTGTAACAAAAGGCAAGCAACGGCAAGGGGAAACAATGCTAAGGCACGACAACGCACGCTAGGCAATGCACGGCAAGGCAAGGAAAGGGTAACGCATGGGAAAGCACGGTCAGGCGAGGCAAGGCTAAGGCATGACAACGCAAGGCTAGGCAATGCACGGAAAGCAAGCAAAGAGTAACGGAACGCAAGGAAGGCAAGGGAAAGCAAGGGAAGGCAAGGGTAACGGAAGGAACGGCACGGCAAGGGGTAAGAAGGCTAAGGCACGACAACGCAGGGCTAAGCAATGCACGGCAAGGCAAGGAAAGGGTAACGCAGGGGAAGGCACGGTCAGGTGAGGCAAGGATAAGGTACGACAATGCAAGGCTAGGCAATGCACGGCAAGGCAAGGAAAGAGTAACGGAAGGAAAGGAAGGCAAGGCAAAGCCAGGCAAGGCAAGTGTAACAAAAGGCACGCCACGGCAAGGGGAAACAAGGCTAAGGCACGACAACGCACGGCTAGGCAATGCACGGCAAGGCAAGGAAAGGGTAACGCAAGGCAAGTCACGGTGAGGCTAGGCAAGGCTAATGCACGACAACGCAAGGCTAGGCAATGCACGACAATGCAAGGAAAGCTTGAAGCAAAGGAAGGCACGGTCAGGCGAGATAAGGCTACGGCACGACAACGCAAAGGCTAGGCAATGCAGGGAAGGGAAGCAAAGAGTAACGGAAGGTAAGCAAGGCAAGGAAAAGCAAGGAAAGGCAAGGGTAACGGAAGGAACGGCACGGCAAGGGGAAACAAGGCTAAGGCACGGCAACGCAGGCTAGGCAATGCACGGCAAGGCAAGGAAAGGGTAACGCATGGGAAAGCACGGTCAGGCGAGGCAAGGCTAAGGCATGACAACGCAAGGTTAGGCAATGCACGGAAAGCAAGCAAAGAGTAACGGAACGCAAGGAAGGCAAGGGAAAGCAAGGGAAGGCAAGGGTAACGGAAGGAACGGCACGGCAAGGGGAAACAAGGCTAAGGCACGGCAACGTAGGCTAGGCAATGCACGGCAAGGCAAGGAAAGGGTAACGCATGGGAAAGCACGTTCCGGCGAGGCAAGGCTAAGGCACGACAACGCAAGGCTAGGCAATGCAGGGAAGGCAAGCAAAGAGTAACGGAAGGTAAGCAAGGCAAGGGAAAGCAAGGAAAGGCAAGTGTAACGGAAGGAACGGCACGGCAAGGGGAAACAAGGCTAAGGCACGACAACGCACGCTAGGCAATGCACGGCAAGACAAGGAAAGAGTAACGGAAGGAAAGGAAGGCAAGGCAAAGCCAGGCAAGGCAAGTGTAACAAAAGGCACGCAACGGCAAGGGGAAACAAGGCTAAGGCACGACAACGCACGCTAGGCAATGAACGGCAAGGCAAGGAAAGGGTAACGCATTGGAAAGCACGGTCAGGCGAGTCAAGGCTAAGGCATGACAACGCAAGGCTAGGCAATGCACGGAAAGCAAGCAAAGAGTAACGGAACGCAAGGAAGGCAAGGGAAAGCAAGGGAAGGCAAAGGTAACGGAAGGAACGGCACGGCAAGGGGTAAGAAGGCTAAGGCACGACAACGCAGGGCTAGGCAATGCACGGCAAGGCAAGGAAAGGGTAACGCAGGGGAAGGCACGGTCAGGTGAGGCAAGGATAAGGCACGACAATGCAAGGCTAGGCAATGCACGGCAAGGCAAGGAAAGAGTAACGGAATGTAAGGAATGCAAGGGAAAGCAAGGCAAGGCAAGAGTAACGGAAGGAACGGCACGGCAAGGGGAAACAAGGCTAAGGCTCGACAACGCACGGCTAGGCAATGCACGGCAAGGCAAGGAAAGGGTAACGCAAGGCAAGGCACGGTGAGGCAAGGCAAGGCTAATGCACGACAACACAAGGCTAGGCAATGCACGACAATGCAAGGAAAGCTTAAAGCAAAGGAAGGCACGGTCAGGCGAGATAAGGCTAAGGCACGACAACGCAAGTCTAGGCAATGCAGGGAAGGGAAGCAAAGAGTAACGGAAGGTAAGCAAGGCAAGGAAAAGCAAGAAAAGGCAAGGGTAACGGAAGGAACGGCACGGCAAGGGGAAACAAGGCTAAGGCACGGCAACGCAGGCTGGGCAATGCACGGCAAGGCAAGGAAAGGGTAACGCATGGGAAATCACGGTCAGGCGAGGCAAGGCTAAGGCATGACAACGCAAGGCTAGGCAATGCACGGAAAGCAAGCAAAGAGTAACGGAACGCAAGGAAGGCAAGGGAAAGCAAGGGAAGGCAAGGGTAACGGAAGGAACGGCACGGCAAGGGGAAACAAGGCTAAGGCACGACAACGCACGGCTAGGCAATGCAAGGCAAGGCAAGTAAAGGGTAACGCAAGGAAAGGCACGGTGAGGCTAGGCAAGGCTAATGCACGACAACGCAAGGCTTGGCAATGCACGACAATGCAAGGAAAGCTTAAAGCAAAGGAAGGCACGGTCAGGCGAGATAAGGCTAAGGCACGACAACGCAAGGCTAGGCAATGCAGGGAAGGCAAGCAAAGAGTAACGGAAGGTAAGCAAGGCAAGGGAAAGCAAGGAAAGGCAAGGGTAACGGAAGGAACGGCACGGCAAGGGGAAACAAGGCTAAGGCACGACAACGCACGGCAAGGAAAGAGTAACGGAAGGAAAGGAAGGCAAGGCAAAGCCAGGCAAGGCAAGTGTAACAAAAGGCACGGCAAGGGGAAACAAGGCTAAGGCACGACAACGCACGCTAGGCAATGCACGGCAAGGCAAGGAAAGGGTAACGCATGGGAAAGCACGGTCAGGCGAGGCAAGGCTAAGGCATGACAACGCAAGGCGAGGCAATGCACGGAAAGCAAGCAAAGAGTAACGGAACGCAAGGAAGGCAAGGGAAAGCAAGGGAAGGCAAGGGTAACGGAAGGAACGGCACGGCAAGGGGTAACAAGGCTAAGGCACGACAACGCAGGGCTAGGCAATGCACGGCAAGGCAAGGAAAGGGTAACGCAGGGGAAGGCACTGTCAGGTGAGGCAAGGATAAGGCACGACAAAGCAAGGCTAGGCAATGCACGGCAAGGCAATGAAAGAGTAACGGAAGGAAAGGAAGGCAAGGCAAAGCCAGGCAAGGCAAGTGTAACAAAAGGCACGCAACGGCAAGGGGAAACAAGGCTAAGGCACGACAACGCACGGCTAGGCAATGCACGGCAAGACAAGGAAAGGGTAACGCAAGGCAAGGCACGGTGAGGCTAGGCAAGGCTAATGCACGACAACGCAAGGCTAGGCAATGCACGACAATGCAAGGAAAGCTTAAAGCAAAGGAAGGCACGGTCAGGCGAGATAAGGCTAAGGCACGACAACGCAAGGCTAGGCAATGCACGGCAAGGCAAGGAAAGGGTAACGCATGGGAAATCACGGTCAGGCGAGGCAAGGCTAAGGCACGACAACGCAAGGCTAGGCAATGCACGGAAGGCAAGCAAAGAGTAACGGAAGGTAAGGAAGGCAAGGGAAAGCAAAGAAAGGCAAGTGTAACGGAAGGAACGGCACGGCAAGGGGAAACAAGGCTGAGGCACGGCAACGTAGGCTAGGCAATGCACGGCAAGGCAAGGAAAGGGTAACGCATGGGAAAGCACGTTCAGGCGAGGCAAGGCTAAGGCACGACAACGCAAGGCTAGGCAATGCACGGAAGGCAAGCAAAGAGTAACGGAAGGTAAGGAAGGCAAGGGAAAGCAAGGAAAGTCAAGTGTAACGGAAGGAACGGCACGGCAAGGGGAAACAAGGCTAAGGCACGACAACGCACGGCTAGGCAATGCACGGCAAGGCAAGGAAAGGGTAACGCAAGGAAAGGCACGGTGAGGCTAGGCAAGGCTAATGCACGAAAACGCAAGGCTAGGCGATGCACGACAATGCAAGGAAAGCTTAAAGCAAAGGAAGGCAAGGTCAGGCGAGATAATGCTAAGGCACGACAACGCAAGGCTAGGAAATTCAGGGAAGGCAAGCAAAGAGTAACGGAAGGTAAGCTAGGGAAGGAAAAGGAAGGAAAGGCCAGGGTAACGGAAGGAACGGCACGGCAAGGGGAAACAAGTCTAAGGCACGACACCGAACGCTAGGCAATGAACGGCAAGGCAAGGAATGGGTAACGCATTTGAAAGCACGGTCAGGCGAGGCAACGCTAAGGCACGACAACGCAAGGCTAGGCAATGCACGGAAGGCAAGTAAGGAGTAACGGAAGGTAAGGAAGGCAAGGGAAAGCAAGGAAAGGCAAGTGTAACAAAAGGCACGCAACGGCAAGGGGAAACAAGGCTAAGGCGCGACAACGCACGCTAGGCAATGCACGGCAAGGCAAGGAAAGGGTAACGCATGGGAAAGCACGGTCAGGCGAGGCAACGCTAAGGCATGACAACGCAAGGCTAGGCAATGCACGGAAAGCAAGCAAAGAGTAACGGAACGCAAGGAAGGCAAGGGAAAGCAAGGGAAGGCAAGGGTAACGGAAGGAACGGCACGGCAAGGGGTAAGATGGCTAAGGCACGACAACGAAGGGCTAGGCAATGCACGGCAAGGCAAGGAAAGGGTAACGCAGGGGAAGGCACGGTCAGGTGAGGCAAGGATAAGGCACGACAATGCAAGGCTAGGCAATGCACGGCAAGGCAAGGAAAGAGTAACGGAAGGAAAGGAAGGCAAGGCAAAGCCAGGCAAGGCAAGTGTAACAAAAGGCACGGCACGGCAAGGGGAAACAAGGCTAAGGCTCGACAACGCACGGCTAGGCAATGCACGGCAAGGCAAGGAAAGGGTAACGCAAGGCAAGGCACAGTGAGGCAAGGCAAGGCTAATGCACGACAACGCAAGGCTAGGCAATGCACGACAATGCAAGGAAAGCTTAAAGCAAAGGAAGGCACGGTCAGGCGAGATAAGGCTAAGGCACGACAACGCAAGTCTAGGCAATGCAGGGAAGGGAAGCAAAGAGTAACGGAAGGTAAGCAAGGGAAGGAAAAGCAAGGAAAGGCAAGGGTAACGGAAGGAACGGCACGGCAAGGGGAAACAAGGCTAAGGCACGGCAACGCAGCCTAGGCAATGCACGGCAAGGCAAGGAAAGGGTAACGCATGGGTAATCACGGTCAGGCGAGGCAAGGCTAAGGCATGACAACGCAAGGCTAGGCAATGCACGGAAAGTAAGGAAAGAGTAACGGAACGCAAGGAAGGCAAGGGAAAGCAAGGGAAGGCAAGGGTAACGGAAGGAACGGCACGGCAAGGGGAAACAAGGCTAAGGCACGACAACGCACGGCTAGGCAATGCACTGCAAGGCAAGGAAAGGGTAACGCAAGGAAAGGCACGGTGAGGCTAGGCAAGGCTAATGCACGACAACGCAAGGCTTGGCAATGCACGACAATGCAAGGAAAGCTTAAAGCAAAGGAAGGCACGGTCAGGCGAGATAAGGCTAAGGCACGACAACGCAAGGCTAGGCAATGCAGGGAAGGGAAGCAAAGAGTAACGGAAGGTAAGCAAGGCATGGAAAAGCAAGGAAAGGCAAGGGTAACGGAAGGAACTGCACGGCAAGGGGAAACAAGGCTAAGGCACGGCAACGCAGGCTGGGCAATGCACGGCAAGGCAAGGAAAGGGTAACGCATGGGAAAGCACGTTCAGGCGAGGCAAGGCTAAGGCACGACAACGCAAGGCTAGGCAATGCACGGAAGGCAAGCAAAGAGTAACGGAAGGTAAGGAAGGCAAGGGAAAGCAACGAAAAGCAAGTGTAACGGAAGGAACGGCATGGCAAGGGGAAACAAGGCTAAGGCACGACAACGCACGGCTAGGCAATGCAAGGCAAGGCACGGTGGGGCTAGGCAAGGCTAATGCACGAAAACGCAAGGCTAGGCAATGCACGACAATGCAAGGAAAGCTTAAAGCAAAGGAAGGCATGGTCAGCCGAGATAAGGCAAAGGCACGACAACGCAAGGCTAGGCAATTCAGGTAAGGCAAGCAAAGAGTAACGGAAGGTAAGCAAGGCAAGGAAAAGCAAGGAAAGGCAAGGGTAACGGAAGGAACGGCACGGCAAGGGGAAACAAGTGTAAGGCACGACACAGAACGCTAGGCAATGAACGGCAAGGCAAGGAAAGGGTAACGCATGGGAAAGCACGGTCAGGCGAGGCAAGGCTAAGGCACGACAACGCAAGCCTAGGCAATGCACGGAATGCAAGCAAAGAGTAACGGAAGGTAAGGAAGGCAAGGGAAAGCAAGGAAAGGCAAGTGTAACGGAAGGAACGGCACGGCAAGGGGAAACAAGGCTAAGGCACGACAAAGCACGCTAGGCAATGCACGGCAAGGCAAGGAAAGAGTAACGGAAGGAAAGGAAGGCAAGGCAAAGCCAGGCAAGGCAAGTGTAACAAAAGGCACGCAACGGCAAGGGGAAACAAGGCTAAGGCACGACAACGCACGCTAGGCAATGCACGGCAAGGCAAGGAAAGGGTAACGCATGGGAAAGCACGGTCACGCGAGGCAAGGCTAAGGCATGACAACGCAAGGCTAGGCAATGCACGGAAAGCAAGCAAAGAGTAACGGAACGCAAGGAAGGCAAGGGAAAGCAAGGGAAGGCAAGGGTAACGGAAGGAACGGCACGGCAAGGGGTAAGAAGGCTAAGGCACGACAACGCAGGGCTAAGCAATGCACGGCAAGGCAAGGAAAGGGTAACGCAGGGGAAGGCACGGTCAGGTGAGGCAAGGATAAGGTACGACAATGCAAGGCTAGGCAATGCACGGCAAGGCAAGGAAAGAGTAACGGAAGGAAAGGAAGGCAAGGCAAAGCCAGGCAAGGCAAGTGTAACAAAAGGCACGCCACGGCAAGGGGAAACAAGGCTAAGGCACGACAACGCACGGCTAGGCAATGCACGGCAAAGCAAGGAAAGGGTAACGCAAGGCAAGGCACGGTGAGGCTAGGCAAGGCTAATGCACGACAACGCAAGGATAGGCAATGCACGACAATGCAAGGAAAGCTTAAAGCAAAGGAAGGCACGGTCAGGCGAGATAAGGCTACGGCACGACAACGCAAGGCTAGGCAATGCAGGGAAGGGAAGCAAAGAGTAACGGAAGGTAAGCAAGGCAAGGAAAAGCAAGGAAAGGCAAGGGTAACGGAAGGAACTGCACGGCAAGGGGAAACAAGGCTAAGGCACGGCAACGCAGGCTGGGCAATGCACGGCAAGGCAAGGAAAGGGTAACGCATGGGAAAGCACGGTCAGGCGAGGCAAGGCTAAGGCATGACAACGCAAGGCTAGGCAATGCACGGAAAGCAAGCAAAGAGTAACGGAACGCAAGGAAGGCAAGGGAAAGCAAGGGAAGGCAAGGGTAACGGAAGGAACGGCACGGCAAGGGGTAAGAAGGCTAAGGCACGACAACGCAGGGCTAGGCAATGCACGGCAAGGCAAGGAAAGGGTAACGCATGGGAAAGCACGGTCAGGCGAGGCAAGGCTAAGGCATGACAACGCAAGGCTAGGCAATGCACGGAAAGTAAGCAAAGAGTAACGGAACGCAAGGAAGGCAAGGGAAAGCAAGGGAAGGCAAGGGTAACGGAAGGAACGGCACGGCAAGGGGAAACAAGGCTAAGGCACGGCAACGTAGGCTAGGCAATGCACGGCAAGGCAAGGAAAGGGTAACGCATGGGAAAGCACGTTCAGGGGAGGCAAGGCTAAGGCACGACAACGCAAGGCTAGGCAATGCACGGAAGGCAAGCAAAGAGTAACGGAAGGTAAGGAAGGCAAGGGAAAGCAAAGAAAGGCAAGTGTAACGGAAGGAAAGGCACGGCAAGGGGAAACAAGGCTAAGGCACGACAACGCACGGCTAGGCAATGCACGGCAAGGCAAGGAAAGGGTAACGCAAGGAAAGGCACGGTGAGGCTAGGCAAGGCTAATGCACGACAACGCAAGGCTAGGCAATACACGACAATGCAAGGAAAGCTTAAAGCAAAGGAAGGCACGGTCAGGCGAGATAAGGCTAAGGCACGACAACGCAAGGCTAGGCAATGCAGGGAAGGGAAGCAAAGAGTAACGGAAGGTAAGCAAGGCAAGGAAAAGCAAGGAAAGGCAAGGGTAACGGAAGGAACTGCACGGCAAGGGGAAACAAGGCTAAGGCACGGCAACGCAGGCTGGGCAATGCACGGCAAGGCAAGGAAAGGGTAACGCATGGGAAAGCACGTTCAGGCGAGGCAAGGCTAAGGCACGACAACGCAAGCCTAGGCAATGCACGGAAGGCAAGCAAAGAGTAACGGAAGGTAAGGAAGGCAAGGGAAAGCAAGGAAAGGCAAGTGTAACGGAAGGAACGGCACGGCAAGGGGAAACAAGGCTAAGGCACGACAACGCACGGCTAGGCAATGCACGGCAAGGCACGGTGAGGCTAGGCAAGGCTAATGCACGACAACGCAAGGCTAGGCAATGCACGACAATGCAAGGAAAGCTTAAAGCAAAGGAAGGCAAGGTCAGCCGAGATAAGGCAAAGGCACGACAACGCAAGGCTAGGCAATTCAGGAAAGGCAAGCAAAGGGTAACGGAAGGTAAGCAAGGCAAGGAAAAGCAAGGAAAGGCAAGGGTAACGGAAGGAACGGCACGGCAAGGCGAAACAAGTGTAAGGCACGACACCGAACGCTAGGCAATGAACGGCAAGGCAAGGAAAGGGTAACCCATGGGAAAGCACGGTCAGGCGAGGCAAGGCTAAGGCACGACAACGCAAGGCTAGGCAATGCACGGAAGGCAAGCAAAGAGTAACGGAAGGTAAGGAAGGCAAGGGAAAGCAAGGAAAGGCAAGTGTAACGGAAGGAACGGCACGGCAAGGGGAAACAAGGATAAGGCACGACAATGCAAGGCTAGGCAATGCACGGCAAGGCAAGGAAAGAGTAACGGAAGGAAAGGAAGGCAAGGCAAAGCCAGGCAAGGCAAGTGTAACAAAAGGCACGCAACGGCAAGGGGAAACAAGGCTAAGGCACGACAACGCACGCTAGGCAATGCATGGCAAGGCAAGGAAAGGGTAACGCATGGGAAAGCACGGTCAGGCGAGGCAAGGCTAAGGCATGACAACGCAAGGCTAGGCAATGCACGGAAAGCAAGCAAAGAGTAACGGAACGCAAGGAAGGCAAGGGAAAGCAAGGGAAGGCAAGGGTAACGGAAGGAACGGCACGGCAAGGGGTAAGAAGGCTAAGGCACGACAACGCAGGGCTAAGCAATGCACGGCAAGGCAAGGAAAGGGTAACGCAGGGGAAGGCACGGTCAGGTGAGGCAAGGATAAGGCACGACAATGCAAGGCTAGGCAATGCACGGCAAGGCAAGGAAAGAGTAACGGAAGGAAAGGAAGGCAAGGCAAAGCCAGGCAAGGCAAGTGTAACAAAAGGCACGCCACGGCAAGGGGAAACAAGGCTAAGGCACGACAACGCACGGCTAGGCAATGCACGGCAACGCAAGGAAAGGGTAACGCAAGGCAAGGCACGGTGAGGCTAGGCAAGGCTAATGCACGACAACGCAAGGCTAGGCAATGCACGACAATGCAAGGAAAGCTTAAAGCAAAGGAAGGCACGGTCAGGCGAGATAAGGCTAAGGCACGACAACGCAAGGCTAGGCAATGCAGGGAAGGGAAGCAAAGAGTAACGGAAGGTAAGCAAGGCAAGGAAAAGCAAGGAAAGGCAAGGGTAACGGAAGGAACTGCACGGCAAGGGGAAACAAGGCTAAGGCACGGCAACGCAGGCTGGGCAATGCACGGCAAGGCAAGGAAAGGGTAACGCATGGGAAAGCACGTTCAGGGGAGGCAAGGCTAAGGAACGACAACGCAAGGCTAGGCAATGCACGGAAGGCAAGCAAAGAGTAACGGAAGGTAAGTAAGGCAAGGGAAAGCAAAGAAAGTCAAGTGTAACGGAAGGAAAGGCACTTCAAGGGGAAACAAGGCTAAGGCACGACAACGCACGGCTAGGCAATGCACGGCAAGGCAAGGAAAGGGTAACGCAAGGAAAGGCACGGTGAGGCTAGGCAAGGCTAATGCACGAAAACGCAAGGCTAGGCGATGCACGACAATGCAAGGAAAGCTTAAAGCAAAGGAAGGCAAGGTCAGGCGAGATAATGCTAAGGCACGACAACGCAAGGCTAGGAAATTCAGGGAAGGCAAGCAAAGAGTAACGGAAGGTAAGGAAGGCAAGGGAAAGCAAAGAAAGTCAAGTGTAACGGAAGGAACGGCACGGCAAGGGGAAACAAGTCTAAGGCACGACAACGCACGCTAGGCAATGCACGGCAAGGCAAGGAAAGGGTAACGCATTTGAAAGCACGGTCAGGCGAGGCAACGCTAAGGCACGACAACGCAAGGCTAGGCAATGCACGGAAGGCAAGTAAAGAGTAACGGAAGGTAAGGAAGGCAAGGGAAAGCAAGGAAAGGCAAGTGTAACGGAAGGAATGGCACGGCAAGGTTAAACAAGGCTAAGGCACGACAAAGCACGGCTAGGCAATGCACGGCAAGGCAAGGAAAGGGTAACTCAAGGCAAGGCACGGTGAGGCTAGGCAAGGCTAATGCACGACAACGCAAGGCTAGGCAATACACGACAATGCAAGGAAAGCTTAAAGCAAAGGAAGGCACGGTCAGGCGAGATAAGGCTAAGGCACGACAACGCAAGGCTAGGCAATGCAGGGAAGGGAAGCAAAGAGTAACGGAAGGTAAGCAAGGCAAGGAAAAGCAAGGAAAGGCAAGGGTAACGGAAGGAACTGCACGGCAAGGGGAAACAAGGCTAAGGCACGGCAACGCAGGCTGGGCAATGCACGGCAAGGCAAGGAAAGGGTAACGCATGGGAAAGCACGTTCAGGCGAGGCAAGGCTAAGGCACGACAACGCAAGGCTAGGCAATGCACGGAAGGCAAGCAAAGAGTAACGGAAGGTAAGGAAATCAAGGGAAAGCAAAGAAAAGCAAGTGTAACGGAAGGAACGGCACGGCAAGGGGAAACAAGGCTAAGGCACGACAACGCACGGCTAGGCAATGCACGGCAAGGCAAGCAAAGGGTAACGCAAGGCAAGGCACGGTGAGGCTAGGCAAGGCTAATGCACGAAAACGCAAAGCTAGGCAATGCACGACAATGCAAGGAAAGCTTAAAGCAAAGGAAGGCATGGTCAGCCGAGATAAGGCAAAGGCACGACAACGGAAGGCTAGGCAATTCAGGGAAGGCAAGCAAAGAGTAACGGAAGGTAAGCAAGGCAAGGAAAAGCAAGGAAAGGCAAGGGTAACGGAAGGAACGGCACGGCAAGGGGAAACAAGTGTAAGGCACGACACCGAACGCTAGGCAATGAACGGCAAGGCAAGGAAAGGGTAACGCATGGGAAAGCACGGTCAGGCGAGGCAAGGCTAAGGCACGACAACGCAAGGCTAGGCAATGCACGGAAGGCAAGCAAAGAGTAACGGAAGGTAAGGAAGGCAAGGGAAAGCAAGGAAAGGCAAGTGTAACGGAAGGAACGGCACGGCAAGGGGAAACAAGGCTAAGGCACGACAACGCACGCTAGGCAATGCACGGCAAGGCAAGGAAAGGGTAACGCATGGGAAAGCACGGTCAGGCGAGGCAAGGCTAAGGCATGACAACGCAAGGCTAGGCAATGCACGGAAAGCAAGCAAAGAGTAACTTAACGCAAGGAAGGCAAGGGAAAGCAAGGGAAGGCAAGGGTAACGGAAGGAAAGGCACGGCAAGGGGAAACAAGGCTAAGGCACGGCAACGTAGGCTAGGAAATGCACGGCAAGGCAAGGAAAGGGTAACGCATGGGAAAGCACGTTCAGGCGAGGCAAGGCTAAGGCACGACAACGCAAGGCTTGGGAATGCACGGAAGGCAAGCAAAGAGTGACGGAAGGTAAGGAAGGCAAGGGAAAGCAAAGAAAGGCAAGTGTAACGGAAGGAACGGCACGGCAAGGGGAAACAAGGCTAAGGCACGACAACGCACGGCTAGGCAATGCACGGCAAGGCAATCAAAGGGTAACGCAAGGAAAGGCACGGTGAGGCTAGGCAAGTCTAATGCACGAAAACGCAAGGCTAGGCGATGCACGACAATGCAAGGAAAGCTTAAAGCAAAGGAAGGCAAGGTCAGGCGAGATAAGTCTAAGGCACCACAACGCAAGGCTAGGAAATTCAGGGAAGGCAAGCAAAGAGTAACGGAAGGTAAGCAAGGCAAGGAAAAGGAAGGAAAGGCCAGGGTAACGGAAGGAACGGCACGGCAAGGGGAAACCAGTCTAAGGCACGACACCGAACGCTAGGCAATGAAGGGCAAGGCAAGGAAAGGGTAACGCATTTGAAAGCACGGTCAGGCGAGGCAACGCTAAGGCACGACAACGCAAGGCTAGGCAATGCACGGAAGGCAAACAAAGAGTAACGGAAGGTAAGGAAGGCAAGGGAAAGCAAGGAAAGGCAAGTGTAACGGAAGGAATGGCACGGCAAGGGGAACCAAGGCTAAGGCACGACAACGCACGAGTAGGCAATGCACGGCAAGGCAAGGAAAGGGTAACGCATGGGAAAGCACGGTCAGGCGAGGCAAGGCTAAGGCATGACAACGCAAGGCTAGGCAATGCACGGCAAGGCAAATAAAGGGTAACGCAGGGGAAGGCACGGTCAGGTGAGGTAAGGATAAGGCACGACAATGCAAGGCTAGGCAATGCACGGCAAGGCAAGGAAAGAGTAACGGAAGGAAAGGAAGGCAAGGCAAAGCCAGGCAAGCAAGTGTAACAAAAGGCACGCCACGGCAAGGGGAAACAAGGCTAAGGCACAACAACGCACGGCTAGGCAATGCACGGCAAGGCAAGCAAAGGGTAACGCAAGGCAAGGCACGGTGAGGCTAGGCAAGGCTAATGCACGACAACGCAAGGCTAGGCAATGCACGACAATGCAAGGAAAGCTTAAAGCAAAGGAAGGCACGGTCAGGCGAGATAAGGCTAAGGCACGACAACGCAAGGCTAGGCAATGCAGGGAAGGGAAGCAAAGAGTAACGGAAGGTAAGCAAGGCAAGGAAAAGCAAGGAAAGGCAAGGGTAACGGAAGGAACTGCACGGCAAGGGGAAACAAGGCTAAGGCACGGCAACGCAGGCTGGGCAATGCACGGCAAGGCAAGGAAAGGGTAACGCATGGGAAAGCACGTTCAGGGGAGGCAAGGCTAAGGCACGACAACGCAAGGCTAGGCAATGCACGGAAGGCAAGCAAAGAGTAACGGAAGGTAAGTAAGGCAAGGGAAAGCAAAGAAAGTCAAGTGTAACGGAAGGAAAGGCACGGCAAGGGGAAACAAGGCTAAGGCACGACAACGCACGGCTATGCAATGCACGGCAAGGCAAGGAAAGGGTAACGCAAGGAAAGGCACGGTGAGGCTAGGCAAGGGTAATGCACGAAAACGCAAGGCTAGGCGATGCACGACAATGCAAGGAAAGCTTAAAGCAAAGGAAGGCAAGGTCAGGCGAGATAATGCTAAGGCACGACAACGCAAGGCTAGGAAATTCAGGGAAGGCAAGCAAAGAGTAACGGAAGGTAAGGAAGGCAAGGGAAAGCAAAGAAAGTCAAGTGTAACGGAAGGAACGGCACGGCAAGCGGAAACAAGTCTAAGGCACGACACCGAACGCTAGGCAATGAACGGCAAGGCAAGGAAAGGGTAACGCATTTGAAAGCACGGTCAGGCGAGGCAACGCTAAGGCACGACAACGCAAGGCTAGGCAATGCACGGAAGGCAAGCAAAGAGTAACGGAAGGTAAGGAAGGCAAGGGAAAGCAAGGAAAGGCAAGTGTAACGGAAGGAATGGCACGGCAAGGTTAAACAAGGCTAAGGCACGACAAAGCACGGCTAGGCAATGCACGGCAAGGCAAGGAAAGGGTAACTCAAGGCAAGGCACGGTGAGGCTAGGCAAGGCTAATGCACGACAACGCAAGGCTAGGCAATACACGACAATGCAAGGAAAGCTTAAAGCAAAGGAAGGCACGGTCAGGCGAGATAAGGCTAAGGCACGACAACGCAAGGCTAGGCAATGCAGGGAAGGGAAGCAAAGAGTAACGGAAGGTAAGCAAGGCAAGGAAAAGCAAGGAAAGGCAAGGGTAACGGAAGGAACTGCACGGCAAGGGGAAACAAGGCTAAGGCACGGCAACGCAGGCTGGGCAATGCACGGCAAGGCAAGGAAAGGGTAACGCATGGGAAAGCACGTTCAGGCGAGGCAAGGCTAAGGCACGACAACGCAAGGCTAGGCAATGCACGGAAGGCAAGCAAAGAGTAACGGAAGGTAAGGAAATCAAGGGAAAGCAAAGAAAAGCAAGTGTAACGGAAGGAACGGCACGGCAAGGGGAAACAAGGCTAAGGCACGACAACGCACGGCTAGGCAATGCACGGCAAGGCAAGCAAAGGGTAACGCAAGGCAAGGCACGGTGAGGCTAGGCAAGGCTAATGCACGAAAACGCAAAGCTAGGCAATGCACGACAATGCAAGGAAAGCTTAAAGCAAAGGAAGGCAAGGTCAGCCGAGATAAGGCAAAGGCACGACAACGGAAGGCTAGGCAATTCAGGGAAGGCAAGCAAAGAGTAACGGAAGGTAAGCAAGGCAAGGAAAAGCAAGGAAAGGCAAGGGTAACGGAAGGAACGGCACGGCAAGGGGAAACAAGTGTAAGGCACGACACCGAACGCTAGGCAATGAACGGCAAGGCAAGGAAAGGGTAACGCATGGGAAAGCACGGTCAGGCGAGGCAAGGCTAAGGCACGACAACGCAAGGCTAGGCAATGCACGGAAGGCAAGCAAAGAGTAACGGAAGGTAAGGAAGGCAAGGGAAAGCAAGGAAAGGCAAGTGTAACGGAAGGAACGGCACGGCAAGGGGAAACAAGGCTAAGGCACGACAACGCACGCTAGGCAATGCACGGCAAGGCAAGGAAAGGGTAACGCATGGGAAAGCACGGTCAGGCGAGGCAAGGCTAAGGCATGACAACGCAAGGCTAGGCAATGCACGGAAAGCAAGCAAAGAGTAACTTAACGCAAGGAAGGCAAGGGAAAGCAAGGGAAGGCAAGGGTAACGGAAGGAAAGGCACGGCAAGGGGAAACAAGGCTAAGGCACGGCAACGTAGGCTAGGAAATGCACGGCAAGGCAAGGAAAGGGTAACGCATGGGAAAGCACGTTCAGGCGAGGCAAGGCTAAGGCACGACAACGCAAGGCTTGGCAATGCACGGAAGGCAAGCAAAGAGTGACGGAAGGTAAGGAAGGCAAGGGAAAGCAAAGAAAGGCAAGTGTAACGGAAGGAACGGCACGGCAAGGGGAAACAAGGCTAAGGCACGACAACGCACGGCTAGGCAATGCACGGCAAGGCAATCAAAGGGTAACGCAAGGAAAGGCACGGTGAGGCTAGGCAAGTCTAATGCACGAAAACGCAAGGCTAGGCGATGCACGACAATGCAAGGAAAGCTTAAAGCAAAGGAAGGCAAGGTCAGGCGAGATAAGTCTAAGGCACCACAACGCAAGGCTAGGAAATTCAGGGAAGGCAAGCAAAGAGTAACGGAAGGTAAGCAAGGCAAGGAAAAGGAAGGAAAGGCCAGGGTAACGGAAGGAACGGCACGGCAAGGGGAAACCAGTCTAAGGCACGACACCGAACGCTAGGCAATGCACGGCAAGGCAAGGAAAGGGTAACGCATTTGAAAGCACGGTCAGGCGAGGCAACGCTAAGGCACGACAACGCAAGGCTAGGCAATGCACGGAAGGCAAACAAAGAGTAACGGAAGGTAAGGAAGGCAAGGGAAAGCAAGGAAAGGCAAGTGTAACGGAAGGAATGGCACGGCAAGGGGAACCAAGGCTAAGGCACGACAACGCACGAGTAGGCAATGCACGGCAAGGCAAGGAAAGGGTAACGCATGGGAAAGCACGGTCAGGCGAGGCAAGGCTAAGGCATGACAACGCAAGGCTAGGCAATGCACGGCAAGGCAAATAAAGGGTAACGCAGGGGAAGGCACGGTCAGGTGAGGTAAGGATAAGGCACGACAATGCAAGGCTAGGCAATGCACGGCAAGGCAAGGAAAGAGTAACGGAAGGAAAGGAAGGCAAGGCAAATCCAGGCAAAGCAAGTGTAACAAAAGACACGGCACGGCAAGGGGAAACAAGGCTAAGGCACAACAACGCACGGCTAGGCAATGCACGGCAAGGCAAGCAAAGGGTAACGCAAGGCAAGGCACGGTGAGGCTAGGCAAGGCTAATGCACGAAAACGCAAGGCTAGGCAATGCACGACAATGCAAGGAAAGCTTAAAGCAAAGGAAGGCAAGGTCAGGCGAGATAAGGCTAAGGCTCGACAACGCAAGGCTAGGAAATTCAGGGAAGGCAAGCAAAGAGTAACGGAACGCAAGGAAGGAAACGGAAAGCAAGGGAAGGCAAGGGTAACGGAAGGAACGGCACGGCAAAGGGAAACAAGTCTAAGGCACGACACCGAACGCTAGGCAATGAACGGGAAGGCAAGGAAAGTGTAACGGAAGGAAAGGAAGGCAAGGCAAAGCCAGGCAAGGCAAGTGTAACAAAAGGCACGCCACGGCAAGGGGAAACAAGGCTAAGGCACGACAACGCACGGCTAGCCAATGCACGGCAAGGCAAGGAAAAGGTAACGCAAGGCACGGCACGGTGAGGCTAGGCAAGGCTAATGCACGACAACGCACGGCTAGGCAATGCACGGCAAGGCAAGGAAAGGGAAACTCAAGGCAAGGCACGGTGAGGCTAGGCAAGGCTAATGCACGACAACACAAGGCTAGGCAATGCACGACAATGCAAGGAAAGCTTAAAGCAAAGGAAGGCACGGTCAGGCGAGATAAGGCTAAGGCACGACAACGCAAGGCTAGGCAATGCAGGGAAGGGAAGCAAAGAGTAACGGAAGGTAAGCAAGGCAAGGAAAAGCAAGGAAAGGCAAGGGTAACGGAAGGAACGGCACGGCAAGGGGAAACAAGGCTAAGGCACGACAACGCACGGCTAGGCAATGCACGGCAAGGCAAGGAAAGGGTAACGCATGGGAAAGCACGGTCAGGCGAGGCAAGGATAAGGCACGACAATGCAAGGCTAGTCAATGCACGGCAAGTCAAGGAAAGAGTAACGGAAGGAAAGGAAGGCAAGGCAAAGCCAGGCAAGGCAAGTGTAACAAAAGGCACGCCACGGCAAGGGGAAACAAGGCTAAGGCACGACAACGCACGGCTAGGCAATGCACGGCAAGGCAAGGAAAGGGTAACGCATGGGAAAGCACGGTCAGGCGAGGCAAGGCTTATGCATGACAACGCAAGGCTAGGCAATGCACGGAAAGCAAGCAAAGAGTAACGGAACGCAAGGAAGGAAAGGGAAAGCAAGGGAAGGCAAGGGTAACCGAAGGAACGGCACGGCAATGGGAAACAAGTCTAAGGCACGACACCGAACGCTAGGCAATGAACGGGAAGGCCAGGAAAGTGTAACGCATGGGAAAGCACGGTCAGGCGAGGCAAGGCTAAGGCACGAGACCGCAAGACTAGGCAATGCACGGAAGGCAAGCAAAGAGTAACGGAAGGTAAGGAAGGCAAGGGAAAGCAAGGAAAGGCAAGTGTAAGGGAAGGAACGGCACGGCAAGGGGAAACAAGGCTAAGGCACGACAACGCACGCTAGGCAATGCACGGCAAGGCAAGGAAAGAGTAACGGAAGGAAAGGAAGGCAAGGCAAAGCCAGGCAAGGCAAGTGTAACAAAAGGCACGCAACGGCAAGGGGAAAGAAGGCTAAGGCACGACAACGCACGCTAGGCAATGCACGGCAAGGCAAGGAAAGGGTAACGCATGGGAAAGCACGGTCAGGCGAGGCAAGGCTAAGGCATGACAACGCAAGGCTAGGCAATGCACGGAAAGCAAGCAAAGAGTAACGGAACGCAAGGAAGGCAAGGGAAAGCAAGGGAAGGCAAGGGTAACGGAAGGAACGGCACGGCAAGGGGAAACAAGGCTAAGGCACGGCAACGTAGGCTAGGCAATGCACGGCAAGGCAAGGAAAGGGTAACGCATGGGAAAGCACGTTCAGGCGAGGCAAGGCTAAGGCACGACAACGCAAGGCTAGGCAATGCACGGAAGGCAAGCAAAGAGTAACGGAATGTAAGGAAGGCAAGGGAAAGCAAAGAAAGTCAAGTGTAACGGAAGGAACGGCACGGCAAGGGGAAACAAGGCTAAGGCACGACAACGCACGGCTAGGCAATGCACGGCAAGGCAAGGAAAAGGTAACGCAAGGAAAGGCACGGTGAGGCTAGGCAAGGCTAATGCACGAAAACGCAAGGCTAGGCGATGCACGACAATGCAAGGAAAGCTTAAAGCAAAGGAAGGCAAGGTCAGGCGAGATAATGCTAAGGCACGACAACGCAAGGCTAGGAAATTCAGGGAAGGCAAGCAAAGAGTAACGGAAGGTAAGCTAGGCAAGGAAAAGGAAGGAAAGGCCAGGGTAACGGAAGGAACGGCACGGCAAGGGGAAACAAGTCTAAGGCACGACACCGAACGCTAGGCAATGAACGGCAAGGCAAGGAAAGGGTAACGCATTTGAAAGCACGGTCAGGCGAGGCAACGCTAAGGCACGACAACGCAAGGCTAGGCAATGCACGGAAGGCAAGTAAAGAGTAACTGAAGGTAAGGAAGGCAAGGGAAAGCAAGGAAAGGCAAGTGTAACGGAACGAACGGCACGGCAAGGGGAAACAAGGCTAAGGCACGACAAAGCACGGCTAGGCAATGCACGGCAAGGCAAGGAAAGGGTAACTCAAGGCAAGGCACGGTGAGGCTAGGCAAGGCTAATGCACGACAACGCAAGGCTAGGCAATGCACGACAATGCAAGGAAAGCTTAAAGCAAAGGAAGGCACGGTCAGGCGAGATAAGGCTAAGGCACGACAACGCAAGGCTAGGCAATGCAGGGAAGGGAAGCAAAGAGTAACGGAATGTAAGCAAGGCAAGGAAATGCAAGGAAAGGCAAGGGTAACGGAAGGAACTGCACGGCAAGGGGAAGCAAGGCTAAGGCACGGCAACGCAGGCTGGGCAATGCACGGCAAGGCAAGGAAAGGGTAACGCATGGGGAAGCACGTTCAGGCGAGGCAAGGCTAAGGCACGACAACGCAAGGCTAGGCAATGCACGGAAGGCAAGCAAAGAGTAAGGGAAGGTAAGGAAGGCAAGGGAAAGCAACGAAAAGCAAGTGTAACGGAAGGAAAGGCACGGCAAGGGGAAACAAGGCTAAGGCACGACAACGCACGGCTAGGCAACGCACGGCAAGGCAAGCAAAGGGTAACGCAAGGCAAGGCACGGTGAGGCTAGGCAAGGCTAATGCACGAAAACGCAAGGCTAGGCAATGCACGACAATGCAAGGAAAGCTTAAAGCAAAGGAAAGCAAGGTCAGCCGAGATAAGGCAAAGGCACGACAACGCAAGGCTAGGCAATTCAGGGAAGGCAAGCAAAGAGTAACGGAAGGTAAGCAAGGCAAGGGAAAGCAAGGGAAGGCAAGGGTAACGTAAGGAACGGCACGGCTATGGGAAACAAGTCTAAGGCACGACACCGAACGCTAGGCAATGAACGGGAAGGCAAGGAAAGTGTAACGCATGGGAAAGCACGGTCAGGGGAGGCAAGGCTAAGGCACGACAACGCAAGGCTAGGCAATGCACGGAAGGCAAGCAAAGAGTAACGGAAGGTAAGGAAGGCAAGGGAAATCAAGGAAAGGCAAGTGTAAGGGAAGGAACGGCACGGCAAGGGGAAACAAGGCCAAGGCACGACAACGCACGCTAGGCAATGCACGGCAAGGCAAGGAAAGAGTAACGGAAGGAAAGGAAGGCAAGGCAAAGCCAGGCAAGGCAAGTGTAACGGAAGGAACGGCACGGCAAGGGGAAACAAGGCTAAGGCACGACAACGCACGCTAGGCAATGCACGGCAAGGCAAGGAAAGGGTAACGCATGGGAAAGCACGGTCAGGCGAGGCAAGGCTTATGCATGACAACGCAAGGCTAGGCAATGCACGGAAAGCAAGCAAAGAGTAACGGAACGCAAGGAAGGCAAGGGAAAGCAAGGGAATGCAAGGGTAACGGAAGGAACGGCACGGCAATGGGAAACAAGTCTAAAGCACGACACCGAACGCTAGGCAATGAACGGGAAGGCAAGGAAAGTGTAACGCATGGGAAAGCACTGTCAGGCGAGGCAAGGCTAAGGCACGACAACGCAAGGCTAGGCAATGCACGGAAGGCAAGCAAAGAGTAACGGAAGGTAAGGAAGGCAAGGGAAAGCAAGGAAAGGCAAGTGTAAGGGAAGGAACGGCACGGCAAGGGGAAACAAGGCTAAGGCACGACAACGCACGCTAGGCAATGCACGGCAAGGCAAGGAAAGAGTAACGGAAGGAAAGGAAGGCAAGGCAAAGCCAGGCAAGGCAAGTGTAACAAAAGGCACGCAACGGCAAGGGGAAACAAGGCTAAGGCACGACAACGCACGCTAGGCAATTCACGGCAAGGCAAGGAAAGGGTAACGCATGGGAAAGCACGGTCAGGCGAGGCAAGGCTAAGGCATGACAACGCAAGTCTAGGCAATGCACGGAAAGCAAGCAAAGAGTAACGGAACGCAAGGAAGGCAAGGGAAAGCAAGGGAATGCAAGGGTAACGGAAGGAACGGCACGGCAAGGGGTAAGAAGGCTAAGGCACGACAACGCAGGGCTAAGCAATGCACGGCAAGGCAAGGAAAGGGTAACGCAGGGGAAGGCACGGTCAGGTGAGGCAAGGATAAGGTACGACAATGCAAGGCTAGGCAATGCACGGCAAGGCAAGGAAAGAGTAACGGAAGGAAAGGAAGGCAAGGCAAAGCCAGGCAAGGCAAGTGTAACAAAAGGCACGCCACGGCAAGGGGAAAGAAGGCTAAGGCACGACAACGCACGGCTAGCCAATGCACGGCAAGGCAAGGAAAGGGTAACGCAAGGCAAGGCTCGGTGAGGCTAGGCAAGGCTAATGCACGACAACGCACGGCTAGGCAATGCACGGCCAGGCAAGGAAAGGGTAACGCAAGGCAAGGCACGGTGAGGCTAGGCAAGGCTAATGCACGACAACGCAAGGCTAGGCAATGCACGACAATGCAAGGAAAGCTTAAAGCAAAGGAAGGCACGGTCAGGCGAGATAAGGCTACGGCACGACAACGCAAGGCTAGGCAATGCAGGGAAGGGAAGCAAAGAGTAACGGAAGGTAAGCAAGGCAAGGAAAAGCAAGGAAAGGCAAGGGTAACGGAAGGAACTGCACGGCAAGGGGAAACAAGGCTAAGGCACGGCAACGCAGGCTGGGCAATGCACGGCAAGGCAAGGAAAGGGTAACGCATGGGAAAGCACGTTCAGGCGAGGCAAGGCTAAGGCACGACAACGCAAGGCTAGGCAATGCACGGAAGGCAAGCAAAGAGTAACGGAAGGTAAGGAAGGCAAGGGAAAGCAACGAAAAGCAAGTGTAACGGAAGGAACGGCACGGCAAGGGGAAACAAGGCTAAGGTACGACAACGCACGGCTAGGCAATGCAAGGCAAGGCACGGTGGGCCTAGGCAAGGCTAATGCACGAAAACGCAAGGCTAGGCAATGCACGACAATGCAAGGAAAGCTTAAAGCAAAGGAAGGCAAGGTCAGGCGAGATAAGGCTAAGGCACGGCAACGCAAGGCTAGGAAATTCAGGGAAGGCAAGCAGAGTAACGGAAGGTAAGGTAGGCAAGGAAAAGGAAGGAAAGGCCAGGGTAACGGAAGGAACGGCACGGCAAGGGGAAACAAGTCTAAGGCACGACACCGAACGCTAGGCAATGAACGGCAAGGAAAGGAAAGGGTAACGTATTTGAAAGCACGGTCAGGGGAGGCAACACTAAGGCACGACAACGCAAGGCTAGGCAATGCACGGAAGGCAAGCAAAGAGTAACGGAAGGTAAGGAAGGCAAGGGAAAGCAGGGAAAGGCAAGTGTAACGGAAGGAACGGCACGGCAAGGGGAAACAAGGCTAAGGCACGACAACGCACGGCTAGGCAATGCACGGCAAGGCAAGGAAAGGGTAACGCATGGGAAAGCACGGTCAGGCGAGGCAAGGATAAGGCACGACAATGCAAGGCTAGGCAATGCACGGCAAGGCAAGGAAAGAGTAACGGAAGGAAAGGAAGGCAAGGCAAAGCCAGGCAAGGCAAGTGTAACAAAAGGCACGGCACGGCAAGGGGAAACAAGGCTAAGGCACGACAACGCACGGCTAGGAAATGCACGGCAAGGCAAGGAAAGGGTAACGCAAGGCAAGGCACGGTGAGGCTAGGCAAGGCTAATGCACTACAACGCAAGGCTAGGCAATGCACGACAATGCAAGGAAAGCTTAAAGCAAAGGAAGGCACGGTCAAGCGAGATAAGGCTACGGCACGACAACGCAAGGCTAGGCAATGCAGGGAAGGCAAGCAAAGAGTAACGGAAGGTAAGCAAGGCAAGGAAAAGCAAGGAAAGGCAAGGGTAACGGTAGGAACGGCACGGCAAGGGGAAACAAGTGTAAGGCACGACACCGAACGCTAGGCAATGAACGGCAAGGCAAGGAAAGGGTAACGCATGGGAAAGCACGGTCAGGCGAGGCAAGGCTAAGGCACGACAACGCAAGGCTAGGCAATGCACGGAAGGCAAGCAAAGAGTAACGGAAGGTAAGGAAGGCAAGGGAAAGCAAGGAAAGGCAAGTGTAACGGAAGGAACGGCACGGCAAGGGGAAACAAGGCTAAGGCACGACAACGCACGCTAGGCAATGCACGGCAAGGCAAGGAAAGGGTAACGCATGGGAAAGCACGGTCAGGCGAGGCAAGGCTTATGCATGACAACGCAAGGCTAGGCAATGCACGGAAAGCAAGCAAAGAGTAACGGAACGCAAGGAAGGCAAGGGAAAGCAAGGGAAGGCAAGGGTAACGGAAGGAACGGCACGGCTATGGGAAACAAGGCTAAGGCACGACACCGAACGCTAGGCAATGAACGGGAAGGCAAGGAAAGTGTAACGCATGGGAAAGCACGGTCAGGCGAGGCAAGGCTAAGGCACGACAACGCAAGGCTAGGCAATGCACGGAAGGCAAGCAAAGAGTAACGGAAGGTAAGGAAGGCAAGGGAAAGCAAGGAAAGGCAAGTGTAACGGAAGGAACGGCACGGCAAGGTTAAACAAGGCTAAGGCACGACAAAGCACGGCTAGGCAATGCACGGCAAGGCAAGGAAAGGGTAACTCAAGGCAAGGCACGGTGAGGCTAGGCAAGGCTAATGCACGACAACGCAAGGCTAGGCAATACACGACAATGCAAGGAAAGCTTAAAGCAAAGGAAGGCACGGTCAGGCGAGATAAGGCTAAGGCACGACAACGCAAGGCTAGGCAATGCAGGGAAGGGAAGCAAAGAGTAACGGAAGGTAAGCAAGGCAAGGAAAAGCAAGGAAAGGCAAGGGTAACGGAAGGAACTGCACGGCAAGGGGAAACAAGGCTAAGGCACGGCAACGCAGGCTGGGCAATGCACGGCAAGGCAAGGAAAGGGTAACGCATGGGAAAGCACGTTCAGGCGAGGCAAGGCTAAGGCACGACAACGCAAGGCTAGGCAATGCACGGAAGGCAAGCAAAGAGTAACGGAAGGTAAGGAAATCAAGGGAAAGCAAAGAAAAGCAAGTGTAACGGAAGGAACGGCACGGCAAGGGGAAACAAGGCTAAGGCACGACAACGCACGGCTAGGCAATGCACGGCAAGGCAAGCAAAGGGTAACGCAAGGCAAGGCACGGTGAGGCTAGGCAAGGCTAATGCACGAAAACGCAAAGCTAGGCAATGCACGACAATGCAAGGAAAGCTTAAAGCAAAGGAAGGCAAGGTCAGCCGAGATAAGGCAAAGGCACGACAACGGAAGGCTAGGCAATTCAGGGAAGGCAAGCAAAGAGTAACGGAAGGTAAGCAAGGCAAGGAAAAGCAAGGAAAGGCAAGGGTAACGGAAGGAACGGCACGGCAAGGGGAAACAAGTGTAAGGCACGACACCGAACGCTAGGCAATGAACGGCAAGGCAAGGAAAGGGTAACGCATGGGAAAGCACGGTCAGGCGAGGCAAGGCTAAGGCACGACAACGCAAGGCTAGGCAATGCACGGAAGGCAAGCAAAGAGTAACGGAAGGTAAGGAAGGCAAGGGAAAGCAAGGAAAGGCAAGTGTAACGGAAGGAACGGCACGGCAAGGGGAAACAAGGCTAAGGCACGACAACGCACGCTAGGCAATGCACGGCAAGGCAAGGAAAGGGTAACGCATGGGAAAGCACGGTCAGGCGAGGCAAGGCTAAGGCATGACAACGCAAGGCTAGGCAATGCACGGAAAGCAAGCAAAGAGTAACTTAACGCAAGGAAGGCAAGGGAAAGCAAGGGAAGGCAAGGGTAACGGAAGGAAAGGCACGGCAAGGGGAAACAAGGCTAAGGCACGGCAACGTAGGCTAGGAAATGCACGGCAAGGCAAGGAAAGGGTAACGCATGGGAAAGCACGTTCAGGCGAGGCAAGGCTAAGGCACGACAACGCAAGGCTTGGCAATGCACGGAAGGCAAGCAAAGAGTGACGGAAGGTAAGGAAGGCAAGGGAAAGCAAAGAAAGGCAAGTGTAACGGAAGGAACGGCACGGCAAGGGGAAACAAGGCTAAGGCACGACAACGCACGGCTAGGCAATGCACGGCAAGGCAATCAAAGGGTAACGCAAGGAAAGGCACGGTGAGGCTAGGCAAGTCTAATGCACGAAAACGCAAGGCTAGGCGATGCACGACAATGCAAGGAAAGCTTAAAGCAAAGGAAGGCAAGGTCAGGCGAGATAAGTCTAAGGCACCACAACGCAAGGCTAGGAAATTCAGGGAAGGCAAGCAAAGAGTAACGGAAGGTAAGCAAGGCAAGGAAAAGGAAGGAAAGGCCAGGGTAACGGAAGGAACGGCACGGCAAGGGGAAACCAGTCTAAGGCACGACACCGAACGCTAGGCAATGCACGGCAAGGCAAGGAAAGGGTAACGCATTTGAAAGCACGGTCAGGCGAGGCAACGCTAAGGCACGACAACGCAAGGCTAGGCAATGCACGGAAGGCAAACAAAGAGTAACGGAAGGTAAGGAAGGCAAGGGAAAGCAAGGAAAGGCAAGTGTAACGGAAGGAATGGCACGGCAAGGGGAACCAAGGCTAAGGCACGACAACGCACGAGTAGGCAATGCACGGCAAGGCAAGGAAAGGGTAACGCATGGGAAAGCACGGTCAGGCGAGGCAAGGCTAAGGCATGACAACGCAAGGCTAGGCAATGCACGGCAAGTCAAATAAAGGGTAACGCAGGGGAAGGCACGGTCAGGTGAGGTAAGGATAAGGCACGACAATGCAAGGCTAGGCAATGCACGACAAGGCAAGGAAAGAGCAACGGAAGGAAAGGAAGGCAAGGCAAAGCCAGGCAAGCAAGTGTAACAAAAGGCACGCCACGGCAAGGGGAAACAAGGCTAAGGCACAACAACGCACGGCTAGGCAATGCACGGCAAGGCAAGCAAAGGGTAACGCAAGGCAAGGCACGGTGAGGCTAGGCAAGGCTAATGCACGACAACGCACGCTAGGCAATGCACGGCAAGGCAAGGAAAGGGTAACGCATGGGAAAGCACGGTCAGGCGAGATAAGGCTAAGGCTCGACAACGCAAGGCTAGGAAATTCAGGGAAGGCAAGCAAAGAGTAACGGAACGCAAGGAAGGAAACGGAAAGCAAGGGAAGGCAAGGGTAACGGAAGGAACGGCACGGCAAAGGGAAACAAGTCTAAGGCACGACACCGAACGCTAGGCAATGAACGGGAAGGCAAGGAAAGTGTAACGGAAGGAAAGGAAGGCAAGGCAAAGCCAGGCAAGGCAAGTGTAACAAAAGGCACGCCACGGCAAGGGGAAACAAGGCTAAGGCACGACAACGCACGGCTAGCCAATGCACGGCAAGGCAAGGAAAAGGTAACGCAAGGCACGGCACGGTGAGGCTAGGCAAGGCTAATGCACGACAACGCACGGCTAGGCAATGCACGGCAAGGCAAGGAAAGGGAAACTCAAGGCAAGGCACGGTGAGGCTAGGCAAGGCTAATGCACGACAACACAAGGCTAGGCAATGCACGACAATGCAAGGAAAGCTTAAAGCAAAGGAAGGCACGGTCAGGCGAGATAAGGCTAAGGCACGACAACGCAAGGCTAGGCAATGCAGGGAAGGGAAGCAAAGAGTAACGGAAGGTAAGCAAGGCAAGGAAAAGCAAGGAAAGGCAAGGGTAACGGAAGGAACGGCACGGCAAGGGGAAACAAGGCTAAGGCACGACAACGCACGGCTAGGCAATGCACGGCAAGGCAAGGAAAGGGTAACGCATGGGAAAGCACGGTCAGGCGAGGCAAGGATAAGGCACGACAATGCAAGGCTAGTCAATGCACGGCAAGTCAAGGAAAGAGTAACGGAAGGAAAGGAAGGCAAGGCAAAGCCAGGCAAGGCAAGTGTAACAAAAGGCACGCCACGGCAAGGGGAAACAAGGCTAAGGCACGACAACGCACGGCTAGGCAATGCACGGCAAGGCAAGGAAAGGGTAACGCATGGGAAAGCACGGTCAGGCGAGGCAAGGCTTATGCATGACAACGCAAGGCTAGGCAATGCACGGAAAGCAAGCAAAGAGTAACGGAACGCAAGGAAGGAAAGGGAAAGCAAGGGAAGGCAAGGGTAACCGAAGGAACGGCACGGCAATGGGAAACAAGTCTAAGGCACGACACCGAACGCTAGGCAATGAACGGGAAGGCCAGGAAAGTGTAACGCATGGGAAAGCACGGTCAGGCGAGGCAAGGCTAAGGCACGAGACCGCAAGACTAGGCAATGCACGGAAGGCAAGCAAAGAGTAACGGAAGGTAAGGAAGGCAAGGGAAAGCAAGGAAAGGCAAGTGTAAGGGAAGGAACGGCACGGCAAGGGGAAACAAGGCTAAGGCACGACAACGCACGCTAGGCAATGCACGGCAAGGCAAGGAAAGAGTAACGGAAGGAAAGGAAGGCAAGGCAAAGCCAGGCAAGGCAAGTGTAACAAAAGGCACGCAACGGCAAGGGGAAAGAAGGCTAAGGCACGACAACGCACGCTAGGCAATGCACGGCAAGGCAAGGAAAGGGTAACGCATGGGAAAGCACGGTCAGGCGAGGCAAGGCTAAGGCATGACAACGCAAGGCTAGGCAATGCACGGAAAGCAAGCAAAGAGTAACGGAACGCAAGGAAGGCAAGGGAAAGCAAGGGAAGGCAAGGGTAACGGAAGGAACGGCACGGCAAGGGGAAACAAGGCTAAGGCACGGCAACGTAGGCTAGGCAATGCACGGCAAGGCAAGGAAAGGGTAACGCATGGGAAAGCACGTTCAGGCGAGGCAAGGCTAAGGCACGACAACGCAAGGCTAGGCAATGCACGGAAGGCAAGCAAAGAGTAACGGAATGTAAGGAAGGCAAGGGAAAGCAAAGAAAGTCAAGTGTAACGGAAGGAACGGCACGGCAAGGGGAAACAAGGCTAAGGCACGACAACGCACGGCTAGGCAATGCACGGCAAGGCAAGGAAAAGGTAACGCAAGGAAAGGCACGGTGAGGCTAGGCAAGGCTAATGCACGAAAACGCAAGGCTAGGCGATGCACGACAATGCAAGGAAAGCTTAAAGCAAAGGAAGGCAAGGTCAGGCGAGATAATGCTAAGGCACGACAACGCAAGGCTAGGAAATTCAGGGAAGGCAAGCAAAGAGTAACGGAAGGTAAGCTAGGCAAGGAAAAGGAAGGAAAGGCCAGGGTAACGGAAGGAACGGCACGGCAAGGGGAAACAAGTCTAAGGCACGACACCGAACGCTAGGCAATGAACGGCAAGGCAAGGAAAGGGTAACGCATTTGAAAGCACGGTCAGGCGAGGCAACGCTAAGGCACGACAACGCAAGGCTAGGCAATGCACGGAAGGCAAGTAAAGAGTAACTGAAGGTAAGGAAGGCAAGGGAAAGCAAGGAAAGGCAAGTGTAACGGAACGAACGGCACGGCAAGGGGAAACAAGGCTAAGGCACGACAAAGCACGGCTAGGCAATGCACGGCAAGGCAAGGAAAGGGTAACTCAAGGCAAGGCACGGTGAGGCTAGGCAAGGCTAATGCACGACAACGCAAGGCTAGGCAATGCACGACAATGCAAGGAAAGCTTAAAGCAAAGGAAGGCACGGTCAGGCGAGATAAGGCTAAGGCACGACAACGCAAGGCTAGGCAATGCAGGGAAGGGAAGCAAAGAGTAACGGAATGTAAGCAAGGCAAGGAAATGCAAGGAAAGGCAAGGGTAACGGAAGGAACTGCACGGCAAGGGGAAGCAAGGCTAAGGCACGGCAACGCAGGCTGGGCAATGCACGGCAAGGCAAGGAAAGGGTAACGCATGGGGAAGCACGTTCAGGCGAGGCAAGGCTAAGGCACGACAACGCAAGGCTAGGCAATGCACGGAAGGCAAGCAAAGAGTAAGGGAAGGTAAGGAAGGCAAGGGAAAGCAACGAAAAGCAAGTGTAACGGAAGGAAAGGCACGGCAAGGGGAAACAAGGCTAAGGCACGACAACGCACGGCTAGGCAACGCACGGCAAGGCAAGCAAAGGGTAACGCAAGGCAAGGCACGGTGAGGCTAGGCAAGGCTAATGCACGAAAACGCAAGGCTAGGCAATGCACGACAATGCAAGGAAAGCTTAAAGCAAAGGAAAGCAAGGTCAGGCGAGATAAGGCAAAGGCACGACAACGCAAGGCTAGGCAATTCAGGGAAGGCAAGCAAAGAGTAACGGAAGGTAAGCAAGGCAAGGGAAAGCAAGGGAAGGCAAGGGTAACGGAAGGAACGGCACGGCAAGGGGAAACAAGTCTAAGGCACGACACCGAACGCTAGGCAATGAACGGGAAGGCAAGGAAAGTGTAACGCATGGGAAAGCACGGTCAGGCGAGGCAAGGCTAAGGCACGACAACGCAAGGCTAGGCAATGCACGGAAGGCAAGCAAAGAGTAACGGAAGGTAAGGAAGGCAAGGGAAAGCAAGGAAAGGCAAGTGTAAGGGAAGGAACGGCACGGCAAGGGGAAACAAGGCTAAGGCACGACAACGCACGCTAGGCAATGCACGGCAAGGCAAGGAAAGAGTAACGGAAGGAAAGGAAGGCAAGGCAAAGCCAGGCAAGGCAAGTGTAACGGAAGGAACGGCACGGCAAGGGGAAACAAGGCTAAGGCACGACAACGCACGCTAGGCAATGCACGGCAAGGCAAGGAAAGGGTAACGCATGGGAAAGCACGGTCAGGCGAGGCAAGGCTTATGCATGACAACGCAAGGCTAGGCAATGCACGGAAAGCAAGCAAAGAGTAACGGAACGCAAGGAAGGCAAGGGAAAGCAAGGGAATGCAAGGGTAACGGAAGGAACGGCACGGCAATGGGAAACAAGTCTAAAGCACGACACCGAACGCTAGGCAATGAACGGGAAGGCAAGGAAAGTGTAACGCATGGGAAAGCACTGTCAGGCGAGGCAAGGCTAAGGCACGACAACGCAAGGCTAGGCAATGCACGGAAGGCAAGCAAAGAGTAACGGAAGGTAAGGAAGGCAAGGGAAAGCAAGGAAAGGCAAGTGTAAGGGAAGGAACGGCACGGCAAGGGGAAACAAGGCTAAGGCACGACAACGCACGCTAGGCAATGCACGGCAAGGCAAGGAAAGAGTAACGGAAGGAAAGGAAGGCAAGGCAAAGCCAGGCAAGGCAAGTGTAACAAAAGGCACGCAACGGCAAGGGGAAACAAGGCTAAGGCACGACAACGCACGCTAGGCAATTCACGGCAAGGCAAGGAAAGGGTAACGCATGGGAAAGCACGGTCAGGCGAGGCAAGGCTAAGGCATGACAACGCAAGGCTAGGCAATGCACGGAAAGCAAGCAAAGAGTAACGGAACGCAAGGAAGGCAAGGGAAAGCAAGGGAATGCAAGGGTAACGGAAGGAACGGCACGGCAAGGGGTAACAAGGCTAAGGCACGACAACGCACGGCTAGGCAATGCACGGCAAGGCAAGGAAAGGGTAACGCAGGGGAAGGCACGGTCAGGTGAGGCAAGGATAAGGTACGACAATGCAAGGCTAGGCAATGCACGGCAAGGCAAGGAAAGAGTAACGGAAGGAAAGGAAGGCAAGGCAAAGCCAGGCAAGGCAAGTGTAACAAAAGGCACGCCACGGCAAGGGGAAAGAAGGCTAAGGCACGACAACGCACGGCTAGCCAATGCACGGCAAGGCAAGGAAAGGGTAACGCAAGGCAAGGCTCGGTGAGGCTAGGCAAGGCTAATGCACGACAACGCACGGCTAGGCAATGCACGGCCAGGCAAGGAAAGGGTAACGCAAGGCAAGGCACGGTGAGGCTAGGCAAGGCTAATGCACGACAACGCAAGGCTAGGCAATGCACGACAATGCAAGGAAAGCTTAAAGCAAAGGAAGGCACGGTCAGGCGAGATAAGGCTACGGCACGACAACGCAAGGCTAGGCAATGCAGGGAAGGGAAGCAAAGAGTAACGGAAGGTAAGCAAGGCAAGGAAAAGCAAGGAAAGGCAAGGGTAACGGAAGGAACTGCACGGCAAGGGGAAACAAGGCTAAGGCACGGCAACGCAGGCTGGGCAATGCACGGCAAGGCAAGGAAAGGGTAACGCATGGGAAAGCACGTTCAGGCGAGGCAAGGCTAAGGCACGACAACGCAAGGCTAGGCAATGCACGGAAGGCAAGCAAAGAGTAACGGAAGGTAAGGAAGGCAAGGGAAAGCAACGAAAAGCAAGTGTAACGGAAGGAACGGCACGGCAAGGGGAAACAAGGCTAAGGTACGACAACGCACGGCTAGGCAATGCAAGGCAAGGCACGGTGGGCCTAGGCAAGGCTAATGCACGAAAACGCAAGGCTAGGCAATGCACGACAATGCAAGGAAAGCTTAAAGCAAAGGAAGGCAAGGTCAGGCGAGATAAGGCTAAGGCACGGCAACGCAAGGCTAGGAAATTCAGGGAAGGCAAGCAGAGTAACGGAAGGTAAGGTAGGCAAGGAAAAGGAAGGAAAGGCCAGGGTAACGGAAGGAACGGCACGGCAAGGGGAAACAAGTCTAAGGCACGACACCGAACGCTAGGCAATGAACGGCAAGGAAAGGAAAGGGTAACGTATTTGAAAGCACGGTCAGGGGAGGCAACACTAAGGCACGACAACGCAAGGCTAGGCAATGCACGGAAGGCAAGCAAAGAGTAACGGAAGGTAAGGAAGGCAAGGGAAAGCAGGGAAAGGCAAGTGTAACGGAAGGAACGGCACGGCAAGGGGAAACAAGGCTAAGGCACGACAACGCACGGCTAGGCAATGCACGGCAAGGCAAGGAAAGGGTAACGCATGGGAAAGCACGGTCAGGCGAGGCAAGGATAAGGCACGACAATGCAAGGCTAGTCAATGCACGGCAAGGCAAGGAAAGAGTAACGGAAGGAAAGGAAGGCAAGGCAAAGCCAGGCAAGGCAAGTGTAACAAAAGGCACGCCACGGCAAGGGGAAACAAGGCTAAGGCACGACAACGCACGGCTAGGCAATGCACGGCAAGGCAAGGAAAGGGTAACGCAAGGCAAGGCACGGTGAGGCTAGGCAAGGCTAATGCACGACAAGGCAAGGCTAGGCAATGCACGACAATGCAAGGAAAGCTTAAAGCAAAGGAAGGCACGGTCAGGCGAGATAAGGCTACGGCACGACAACGCAAGGCTAGGCAATGCAGGGAAGGGAAGCAAAGAGTAACGGAAGGTAAGCAAGGCAAGGAAAAGCAAGGAAAGGCAAGGGTAACGGAAGGAAGTGCACGGCAAGGGGAAACAAGGCTAAGGCACGACAACGCACGGCTAGCCAATGCACGGCAAGGCAAGGAAAGGGTAACGCAAGGAAAGGCACGGTGAGGCTAGGCAAGGCTAATGCACGACAACGCACGGCTAGGCAATGCACGGCAAGGCAAGGAAAGGGAAACTCAAGGCAAGGCACGGTGAGGCTAGGCAAGGCTAATGCACGACAACGCAAGGCTAGGCAATGCACGACAATGCAAGGAAAGCTTAAAGCAAAGGAAGGCACGGTCAGGCGAGATAAGGCTAAGGCACGACAACGCAAGGCTAGGCAATGCAGGGAAGGGAAGCAAAGAGTAACGGAAGGTAAGCAAGGCAAGGAAAAGCAAGGAAAGGCAAGGGTAACGGAAGGAACGGCACGGCAAGGGGAAACAAGGCTAAGGCACGACAACGCACGGCTAGGCAATGCACGGCAAGGCAAGGAAAGGGTAACGCATGGGAAAGCACGGTCAGGCGAGGCAAGGATAAGGCACGACAATGCAAGGCTAGTCAATGCACGGCAAGGCAAGGAAAGAGTAACGGAAGGAAAGGAAGGCAAGGCAAAGCCAGGCAAGGCAAGTGTAACAAAAGGCACGCCACGGCAAGGGGAAACAAGGCTAAGGCACGACAACGCACGGCTAGGCAATGCACGGCAAGGCAAGGAAAGGGTAACGCATGGGAAAGCACGGTCAGGCGAGGCAAGGCTTATGCATGACAACGCAAGGCTAGGCAATGCACGGAAAGCAAGCAAAGAGTAACGGAACGCAAGGAAGGAAAGGGAAAGCAAGGTAAGGCAAGGGTAACGGAAGGAACGGCACGGCAAGGGGAAACAAGGCTAAGGCACGACACCGAACGCTAGGCAATGAACGGCAAGGCAAGGAAAGGGTAACGCATGGGAAAGCACGGTCAGGCGAGGCAAGGCTAAGGCACGAGAAAGCAAGACTAGGCAATGCACGGAAGGCAAGCAAAGAGTAACGGAAGGTAAGGAAGGCAAGGGAAAGCAAGGAAAGGCAAGTGTAAGGGAAGGAACGGCACGGCAAGGGGAAATAAGGCTAAGGCACGACAACGCACGCTAGGCAATGCACGGAAGGCAAGCAAAGAGTAACGGAAGGAAAGGAAGGCAAGGCAAAGCCAGGCAAGGCAAGTGTAACAAAAGGCACGCAACGGCAAGGGGAAACAAGGCTAAGGCACGACAACGCACGGCTAGGCAATGCACGGCAAATCAAGGAAAGGGTAACGCAAGGCAAGGCACGGTCAGGCGAGGCAAGGCTAAGGCACGACAACGCAAGGCTAGGCAACGCACGGAAAGCAAGCAAAGAGTAACGGAACGCAAGGAAGTCAAGGGAAAGCTAGGGAAGGCAAGGGTAACGGAAGGAACGGCACGGCAAGGGGAAACAAGGCTAAGGCACGGCAACGTAGGCTAGGCAATGCACGGCAAGGCAAGGAAAGGGTAACGCATGGGAAAGCACGTTCAGGCGAGGCAAGGCTAAGGCACGACAACGCAAGGCTAGGCAATGCACGGAAGGCAAGCAAAGAGTAACGGAATGTAAGGAAGGCAAGGGAAAGCAAAGAAAGTCAAGTGTAACGGAAGGAACGGCACGGCAAGGGGAAACAAGGCTAAGGCACGACAACGCACGGCTAGGCAATGCACGGCAAGGCAAGGAAAAGGTAACGCAAGGAAAGGCACGGTGAGGCTAGGCAAGGCTAATGCACGAAAACGCAAGCCTAGGCGATGCACGACAATGCAAGGAAAGCTTAAAGCAAAGGAAGGCAAGGTCAGGCGAGATAATGCTAAGGCACGACAACGCAAGGCTAGGAAATTCAGGGAAGGCAAGCAAAGAGTAACGGAAGGTAAGCTAGGCAAGGAAAAGGAAGGAAAGGCCAGGGTAACGGAAGGAACGGCACGGCAAGGGGAAACAAGTCTAAGGCACGACACCGAACGCTAGGCAATGAACGGCAAGGCAAGGAAAGGGTAACGCATTTGAAAGCACGGTCAGGCGAGGCAACGCTAAGGCACGACAACGCAAGGCTAGGCAATGCACGGAAGGCAAGTAAAGAGTAACTGAAGGTAAGGAAGGCAAGGGAAAGCAAGGAAAGGCAAGTGTAACGGAACGAACGGCACGGCAAGGGGAAACAAGGCTAAGGCACGACAAAGCACGGCTAGGCAATGCACGGCAAGGCAAGGAAAGGGTAACTCAAGGCAAGGCACGGTGAGGCTAGGCAAGGCTAATGCACGACAACGCAAGGCTAGGCAATGCACGACAATGCAAGGAAAGCTTAAAGCAAAGGAAGGCACGGTCAGGCGAGATAAGCCTAAGGCACGACAACGCAAGGCTAGGCAATGCAGGGAAGGGAAGCAAAGAGTAACGGAATGTAAGCAAGGCAAGGAAATGCAAGGAAAGGCAAGGGTAACGGAAGGAACTGCATGGCAAGGGGAAGCAAGGCTAAGGCACGGCAACGCAGGCTGGGCAATGCACGGCAAGGCAAGGAAAGCGTAACGCATGGGGAAGCACGTTCAGGCGAGGCAAGGCTAAGGCACGACAACGCAAGGCTAGGCAATGCACGGAAGGCAAGCAAAGAGTAACGGAAGGTAAGGAAGGCAAGGGAAGGCAACGAAAAGCAAGTGTAACGGAAGGAACGGCACGGCAAGGGGAAACAAGGCTAAGGCACGACAACGCACGGCTAGGCAATGCACGGCAAGGCAAGCAAAGGGTAACGCAAGGCAAGGCACGGTGAGTCTAGGCAAGGCTAATGCACGAAAACGCAAGGCTAGGCGATGCACGACAATGCAAGGAAAGCTTAACGCAAAGGAAGGCAAGGTCAGGCGAGATAAGGCTAAGGCACGACAACGCAAGGCTAGGCAATTCAGGGAAGGCAAGCAAAGAGTAACGGAAGGTAAGCAAGGCAAGGGAAAGCAAGGGAAGGCAAGGGTAACGTAAGGAACGGCACGGCTATGGGAAACAAGTCTAAGGCACGACACCGAACGCTAGGCAATGAACGGGAAGGCAAGGAAAGTGTAACGCATGGGAAAGCACGGTCAGGCGAGGCAAGGCTAAGGCACGACAACGCAAGGCTAGGCAATGCACGGAAGGCAAGCAAAGAGTAACGGAAGGTAAGGAAGGCAAGGGAAATCAAGGAAAGGCAAGTGTAAGGGAAGGAACGGCACGGCAAGGGGAAACAAGGCCAAGGCACGACAACGCAGGCTAGGCAATGCACGGCAAGGCAAGGAAAGAGTAACGGAAGGAAAGGAAGGCAAGGCAAAGCCAGGCAAGGCAAGTGTAACAAAAGGCACGGCACGGCAAGGGTAAACAAGTCTAAGGCACGACAACGCACAGCTAGGCAATGCACGGCAAGGCAAGGAAAGGGTAACGCAAGGCAAGGCACGGTGAGGCTAGGCAAGGCTAATGCACGACAACGCAAGGCTAGGCAATGCACGACAATGCAAGGAAAGCTTAAAGCAAAGGAAGGCACGGTCAGGCGAGATAAGGCTACGGCACGACAACGCAAGGCTAGGCAATGCAGGGAAGGGAAGCAAAGAGTAACGGAAGGTAAGCAAGGCAAGGAAAAGCAAGGAAAGGCAAGGGTAACGGAAGGAACTGCACGGCAAGGGGAAACAAGGCTAAGGCACGGCAACGTAGGCTAGGCAATGCACGGCAAGGCAAGGAAAGGGTAACGCATGGGAAAGCACGGTCAGGCGAGGCAAGGCTAAGGTACGACAACGCAAGGCTAGGCAATGCACGGAAGGCAAGCAAAGAGTAACGGAAGGTAAGGAAGGCAAGGGAAAGCAAAGAAAGTCAAGTGTAACGGAAGGAACGGCACGGCAAGGGGAAACAAGGCTAAGGCACGACAACGCACGGCTAGGCAATGCACGGCAAGGCAAGGAAAGTGTAACGCAAGGAAAGGCACGGTGAGGCTAGGCAAGGCTAAGGCACGAAAACGCAAGGCTAGGCGATGCACGAAAATGCAAGGAAAGCTTAAAGCAAAGGAAGGCAAGGTCAGGCGAGATAATGCTAAGGCACGACAACGCAAGGCTAGGAAATTCAGGGAAGGCAAGCAAAGAGTAACGGAAGGTAAGCTAGGCAAGGAAAAGGAAGGAAAGGCCAGGGTAACGGAAGGAACGGCACGGCAAGGGGAAACAATCTAAGGCACGACACCGAACGCTAGGCAATGAACGGCAAGGCAAGGAAAGGGTAACGCATTTGAAAGCACGGTCAGGCGAGGCAACGCTAAGGCACGACAACGCAAGGCTAGGCAATGCACGGAAGGCAAGTAAAGAGTAACGGAAGGTAAGGAAGGCAAGGGAAAGCAAGGAAAGGCAAGTGTAACGGAAGGAACGGCACGGCAAGGGGAAACAAGGCTAAGGCACGACAAAGCACGGCTAGGCAATGCACGGCAAGGCAAGGAAAGGGTAACTCAAGGCAAGGCACGGTGAGGCTAGGCAAGGCTAATGCACGACAACGCAAGGCTAGGCAATGCACGACAATGCAAGGAAAGCTTAAAGCAAAGGAAGGCACGGTCAGGCGAGATAAGGCTAAGGCACGACAACGCAAGGCTAGGCAATGCAGGGAAGGGAAGCAAAGAGTAACGGAAGGTAAGCAAGGCAAGGAAAAGCAAGGAAAGGCAAGGGTAACGGAAGGAACTGCACGGCAAGGGGAAACAAGGCTAAGGCACGGCAACGCAGGCTGGGCAATGCACGGCAAGGCAAGGAAAGGGTAACGCATGGGAAAGCACGTTCAGGCGAGGCAAGGCTAAGGCACGACAACGCAAGGCTAGGCAATGCACGGAAGGCAAGCAAAGAGTAACGGAAGGTAAGGAAGGCAAGGGAAAGCAAAGAAAAGCAAGTGTAACGGAAGGAACGGCACGGCAAGGGGAAACAAGGCTAAGGCACGACAACGCACGGCTAGGCAATGCACGGCAAGGCAAGCAAAGGGTAACGCAAGGCAAGGCACGGTGAGGTTAGGCAAGGCTAATGCACGAAAACGCAAGGCTAGGCAATGCACGACAATGCAAGGAAAGCTTAAAGCAAAGGAAGGCAAGGTCAGCCGAGATAAGGCAAAGGCACGACAACGCAAGGCTAGGCAATTCAGGGAAGGCAAGCAAAGAGTAACGGAATGTAAGCAAGGCAAGGAAAAGCAAGGAAAGGCAAGGGTAACGGAAGGAACGGCACGGCAAGGGGAAACAAGTGTAAGGCACGACACCGAACGCTAGGCAATGAACGGCAAGGCAAGGAAAGGGTAACGCATGGGAAAGCACGGTCAGGCGAGGCAAGGCTAAGGCACGAGACCGCAAGACTAGGCAATGCACGGAAGGCAAGCAAAGAGTAACGGAAAGCAAGGAAGGCAAGGGAAAGCAAGGAAAGGCAAGTGTAAGGGAAGGAACGGCACGGCAAGGGGAAACAAGGCTAAGGCACGACAACGCACGCTAGGCAATGCACGGCAAGGCAAGGAAAGAGTAACGGAAGGAAAGGAAGGCAAGGCAAAGCCAGGCAAGGCAAGTGTAACAAAAGGCACGCAACGGCAAGGGGAAACAAGGCTAAGGCACGACAACGCACGCTAGGCAATGCACGGCAAGGCAAGGAAAGGGTAACGCATGGGAAAGCACGGTGAGGCGAGGCAAGGCTAAGGCATGACAACGCAAGGCTAGGCAATGCACGGAAAGCAAGCAAAGAGTAACGGAACGCAAGGAAGGCAAGGGAAAGCAAGTGAAGGCAAGGGTAACGGAAGGAACGGCACGGCAAGGGGTAACAAGGCTAAGGCACGACAACGCAGGGCTAGGCAATGCACGGCAAGGCAAGGAAAGTGTAACGCAGGGGAAGGCACGGTCAGGTGAGGCAAGGATAAGGCACGACAATGCAAGGCTAGGCAATGCACGGCAAGGCAAGGAAAGAGTAACGGAAGGAAAGGAAGGCAAGGCAAAGCCAGGCAAGGCAAGTGTAACAAAAGGCACGCCACGGCAAGGGTAAACAAGGCTAAGGCACGACAACGCACGGCTAGGCAATGCACGGCAAGGCAAGGAAAGGGTAACGCAAGGTAAGGCACGGTGAGGCTAGGCAAGGCTAATGCACGACAACGCACGGCTAGGCAATGCACGGCAAGGCAAGGAAAGGGTAACGCAAGGCAAGGCACGGTGAGGCTAGGCAAGGCTAATGCATGACAACGCAAGGCTAGGCAATGCACGACAATGCAAGGAAAGCTTAAAGCAAAGGAAGGCACGGTCAGGCGAGATAAGGCTACGGCACGACACGCAAGGCTAGGCAATGCAGGGAAGGGAAGCAAAGAGTAACGGAAGGTAAGCAAGGCAAGGGAAAGCAAGGGAAGGCAAGGGTAACGTAAGGAACGGCACGGCAAGGGGAAACAAGTCTAAGGCACGACACCGAACGCTAGGCAATGAACGGGAAGGCAAGGAAAGTGTAACGCATGGGAAAGCACGGTCAGGCGAGGCAAGGCTAAGGCACGACAACGCAAGGCTAGGCAATGCACGGAAGGCAAGCAAAGAGTAACGGAAGGTAAGGAAGGCAAGGGAAAGCAAGGAAAGGCAAGTGTAACGGAAGGAACGGCACGGCAAGGGGAAACAAGGCTAAGGCACGACAACGCAGGCTAGGCAATGCACGGCAAGGCAAGGAAAGAGTAACGGAAGGAAAGGAAGGCAAGGCAAAGCCAGGCAAGGCAAGTGTAACAAAAGGCACGGCACGGCAAGGGTAAACAAGGCTAAGGCACGACAACGCACAGCTAGGCAATGCACGGCAAGGCAAGGAAAGGGTAACGCAGGGGAAGGCACGGTGAGGCTAGGCAAGGCTAATGCACGACAACGCAAGGCCAGGCAATGCACGACAATGCAAGGAAAGCTTAAAGCAAAGGAAGGCACGGTCAGGCGAGATAATGCTAAGGCACGACAACGCAAGGCTAGGAAATTCAGGGAAGGCAAGCAAAGAGTAACGGAAGGTAAGCTAGGCAAGGAAAAGGAAGGAAAGGCCAGGGTAACGGAAGGAACGGCACGGCAAGGGGAAACAATCTAAGGCACGACACCGAACGCTAGGCAATGAACGGCAAGGCAAGGAAAGGGTAACGCATTTGAAAGCACGGTCAGGCGAGGCAACGCTAAGGCACGACAACGCAAGGCTAGGCAATGCACGGAAGGCAAGTAAAGAGTAACGGAAGGTAAGGAAGGCAAGGGAAAGCAAAGAAAGGCAAGTGTAACGGAAGGAACGGCACGGCAAGGGGAAACAAGGCTAAGGCACGACAAAGCACGGCTAGGCAATGCACGGCAAGGCAAGGAAAGGGTAACTCAAGGCAAGGCACGGTGAGGCTAGGCAAGGCTAATGCACGACAACGCAAGGCTAGGCAATGCACGACAATGCAAGGAAAGCTTAAAGCAAAGGAAGGCACGGTCAGGCGAGATAAGGCTAAGGCACGACAACGCAAGGCTAGGCAATGCAGGGAACGGAAGCAAAGAGTAACGGAAGGTAAGCAAGGCAAGGAAAAGCAAGGAAAGGCAAGGGTAACGGAAGGAACTGCACGGCAAGGGGAAACAAGGCTAAGGCACGGCAACGCAGGCTGGGCAATGCACGGCAAGGCAAGGAAAGGGTAACGCATGGGAAAGCACGTTCAGGCGAGGCAAGGCTAAGGCACGACAACGCAAGGCTAGGCAATGCACGGAAGGCAAGCAAAGAGGAACGGAAGGTAAGGAAGGCAAGGGAAAGCAAAGAAAAGCAAGTGTAACGGAAGGAACGGCACGGCAAGGGGAAACAAGGCTAAGGCACGACAACGCACGGCTAGGCAATGCACGGCAAGGCAAGCAAAGGGTAACGCAAGGCAAGGCACGGTGAGGTTAGGCAAGGCTAATGCACGAAAACGCAAGGCTAGGCAATGCACGACAATGCAAGGAAAGCTTAAAGCAAAGGAAGGCAAGGTCAGCCGAGATAAGGCAAAGGCACGACAACGCAAGGCTAGGCAATTCAGGGAAGGCAAGCAAAGAGTAACGGAAGGTAAGCAAGGCAAGGAAAAGCAAGGAAAGGCAAGGGTAACGGAAGGAACGGCACGGCAAGGGGAAACAAGTGTAAGGCACGACACCGAACGCTAGGCAATGAACGGCAAGGCAAGGAAAGGGTAACGCATGGGAAAGCACGGTCAGGCGAGGCAAGGCTAAGGCACGAGACCGCAAGACTAGGCAATGCACGGAAGGCAAGCAAAGAGTAACGGAAAGCAAGGAAGGCAAGGGAAAGCAAGGAAAGGCAAGTGTAAGGGAAGGAACGGCACGGCAAGGGGAAACAAGGCTAAGGCACGACAACGCACGCTAGGCAATGCACGGCAAGGCAAGGAAAGAGTAACGGAAGGAAAGGAAGGCAAGGCAAAGCCAGGCAAGGCAAGTGTAACAAAAGGCACGCAACGGCAAGGGGAAACAAGGCTAAGGCACGACAACGCACGCTAGGCAATGCACGGCAAGGCAAGGAAAGGGTAACGCATGGGAAAGCACGGTGAGGCGAGGCAAGGCTAAGGCATGACAACGCAAGGCTAGGCAATGCACGGAAAGCAAGCAAAGAGTAACGGAACGCAAGGAAGGCAAGGGAAAGCAAGGGAAGGCAAGGGTAACGGAAGGAACGGCACGGCAAGGGGTAACAAGGCTAAGGTACGACAACGCAGGGCTAGGCAATGCACGGCAAGGCAAGGAAAGGGTAACGCAGGGGAAGGCACGGTCAGGTGAGGCAAGGATAAGGCACGACAATGCAAGGCTAGGCAATGCACGGCAAGGCAAGGAAAGAGTAACGGAAGGAAAGGAAGGCAAGGCAAAGCCAGGCAAGGCAAGTGTAACAAAAGGCACGCCACGGCAAGGGGAAACAAGGCTAAGGCACGACAACGCACGGCTAGGCAATGCACGGCAAGGCAAGGAAAGGGTAACGCAAGGCAAGGCACGGTGAGGCTAGGCAAGGCTAATGCACGACAACGCAAGGCTAGGCAATGCACGGCAAGGCAAGGAAAGGGTAACGCAAGGCAAGGCACGGTGAGGCTAGGCAAGGCTAATGCACGACAACGCAAGGCTAGGCAATGCACCACAATGCAAGGGAAGCTTAAAGCAAAGGAAGGCACGGTCAGGCGAGATAAGGCTACGGCACGACACGCAAGGCTAGGCAATGCAGGGAAGGGAAGCAAAGAGTAACGGAAGGTAAGCAAGGCAAGGAAAAGCAAGGAAAGGCAAGGGTAACGGAAGGAAGTGCACGGCAAGGGGAAACAAGGCTAAGGCACGGCAACGCAGGCTGGGCAATGCACGGCAAGGCAAGGAAAGGGTAACGCATGGGAAAGCACGTTCAGTCGAGGCAAGGCTAACGCACGACAACGCAAGGCTAGGCAATGCACGGAAGGCAAGCAAAGAGTAACGGAAGGTAAGGAAGGCAAGGGAAAGCAAGGAAAGGCAAGTGTAACGGAAGGAACGGCACGGCAAGGGGAAACAAGGCTAAGGCACGGCAACGTAGGCTAGGAAATGCACGGCAAGGCAAGGAAAGGGTAACGCATGGGAAAGCACGTTCAGGCGAGGCAAGGCTAACGCACGACAACGCAAGGCTAGGCAATGCACGGAAGGCAAGCAAAGAGTAACGGAAGGTAAGGAAGGCAAGGGAAAGCAAGGAAAGGCAAGTGTAACGGAAGGAACGGCACGGCAAGGGGAAACAAGGCTAAGGCACGACAAAGCACGGCTAGGAAATGCACGGCAAGGCAAGGAAAGGGAAACTCAAGGCAAGGCACGGTGAGGCTAGGCAAGGCTAATGCACGACAACGCAAGGCTAGGCAATGCACGACAATGCAAGGAAAGCTTAAAGCAAAGGAAGGCACGGTCAGGCGAGATAAGGCTAAGGCACGACAACGCAAGGCTAGGCAATGCAGGGAAGGGAAGCAAAGAGTAACGGAAGGTAAGCAAGGCAAGGAAAAGCAAGGAAAGGCAAGGGTAACTGAAGGAACTGCACGGCAAGGGGAAACAAGGCTAAGGCACGGCAACGCAGGCTGGGCAATGCACGGCAAGGCAAGGAAAGGGTAACGCATGGGAAAGCACGTTCAGGCGAGGCAAGGCTAATGCACGACAACGCAAGGCTAGGCAATGCACGGAAGGCAAGCAAAGAGTAACGGAAGGTAAGGAAGGCAAGGGAAAGCAAGGAAAGGCAAGTGTAACGGAAGGAACGGCACGGCAAGGGGAAACAAGGCTAAGGCACGACAAAGCACGGCTAGGAAATGCACGGCAAGGCAAGGAAAGGGAAACTCAAGGCAAGGCACGGTGAGGCTAGGCAAGGCTAATGCACGACAACGCAAGGCTAGGCAATGCACGACAATGCAAGGAAAGCTTAAAGCAAAGGAAGGCACGGTCAGGCGAGATAAGGCTAAGGCACGACAACGCAAGGCTAGGCAATGCAGGGAAGGGAAGCAAAGAGTAACGGAAGGTAAGCAAGGCAAGGAAAAGCAAGGAAAGGCAAGGGTAACGGAAGGAACTGCACGGCAAGGGGAAACAAGGCTAAGGCACGGCAACGCAGGCCGGGCAATGCACAGCAAGGCAAGGAAAGGGTAACGCATGGGAAAGCACGTTCAGGCGAGGCACGGCTAAGGCACGACAACGCAAGGCTAGGCAATGCACGGAAGGCAAGCAAAGAGTAACGGAAGGTAAGGAAGGCAAGGGAAAGCAAAGAAAAGCAAGTGTAACGGAAGGAACGGCACGGCAAGGGGAAACAAGGCTAAGGCACGACAACGCACGGCTAGGCAATGCACGGCAAGGCAAGCAAAGGGTAACGCAAGGCAAGGCACGGTGAGGCTAGGCAAGGCTAATGCACGAAAACGCAAGGCTAGGCAATGCACGACAATGCAAGGAAAGCTTAAAGCAAAGGAAGGCAAGGTCAGCCGAGATAAGGCAAAGGCACGACAACGCAAGGCTAGGCAATTCAGGGAAGGCAAGCAAAGAGTAACGGAAAGTAAGCAAGGCAAGGAAAAGCAAGGAAAGGCAAGGGTAACGGAAGGAACGGCACGGCAAGGGGAAACAAGTGTAAGGCACGACACCGAACGCTAGGAAATGAACGGCAAGTCAAGGAAAGGGTAACGCATGGGAAAGCACGGTCAGGCGAGGCAAGGCTAAGGCACGACAACGCAAGGCTAGGCAATGCACGGAACGCAAGCAAAGAGTAACGGAACGCAAGGAAGGCAAGGGAAAGCAAGGGAAGGCAAGGGTAACGGAAGGAACGGCACAGCAAGGGGTAAGAAGGCTAAGGCACGACAACGCAGGGCTAAGCAATGCACGGCAAGGCAAGGAAAGGGTAACGCAGGGGAAGGCACGGTCAGGTGAGGCAAGGATAAGGTACGACAATGCAAGGCTAGGCAATGCACGGCAAGGCAAGGAAAGAGTAACGGAAGGAAAGGAAGGCAAGGCAAAGCCAGGCAAGGCAAGTGTAACAAAAGGCACGCCACGGCAAGGGGAAACAAGGCTAAGGCACGACAACGCACGGCTAGCCAATGCACGGCAAGGCAAGGAAAGGGTAACGCAAGGCAAGGCACGGTGAGGCTAGGCAAGGCTAATGCACGACAACGCACGGCTAGGCAATGCACGGCCAGGCAAGGAAAGGGTAACGCAAGGCAAGGCACGGTGAGGCTAGGCAAGGCTAATGCACGACAACGCAAGGCTAGGCAATGCACGACAATGCAAGGAAAGCTTAAAGCAAAGGAAGGCAAGGTCAGGCGAGATAAGGCTACGGCACGACAACGCAAGGCTAGGAAATTCAGGGAAGGCAAGCAAAGAGTAACGGAAGGTAAGGAAGGCAAGGGAAAGCAAGGAAAGGCAAGTGTAACGGAAGGAACGGCACGGCAAGGGGAAACAAGGCTAAGGCACGACAACGCACGGCTAGGCAATGCAAGGCAAGGCACGGTGAGGCTAGGCAAGGCTAATGCACGACAACGCAAGGCTAGGCAATGCACGACAATGCAAGGAAAGCTTAAAGCAAAGGAAGGCACGGTCAGGCGAGATAAGGCTAAGGCACGGCAACGCATGGCTAGGAAATTCAGGGAAGGCAAGCAAAGAGTAACGGAAGGTAAGGTAGGCAAGGAAAAGGAAGGAAAGGCCAGGGTAACGGAAGGAACGGCACGGCAAGGGGAAACAAGTCTAAGGCACGACACCGAACGCTAGGCAATGAACGGCAAGGAAAGGAAAGGGTAACGTATTTGAAAGCACTGTCAGGGGAGGCAACACTAAGGCACGACAACGCAAGGCTAGGCAATGCACGGAAGGCAAGCAAAGAGTAACGGAAGGTAAGGAAGGCAAGGGAAAGCAGGGAAAGGCAAGTGTAACGGAAGGAACGGCACGGCAAGGGGAAACAAGGCTAAGGCACGACAACGCACGGCTAGGCAATGCACGGCAAGGCAAGGAAAGGGTAACGCATGGGAAAGCACGGTCAGGCGAGGCAAGGATAAGGCACGACAATGCAAGGCTAGTCAATGCACGGCAAGGCAAGGAAAGAGTAACGGAAGGAAAGGAAGGCAAGGCAAAGCCAGGCAAGGCAAGTGTAACAAAAGGCACGCCACGGCAAGGGGAAACAAGGCTAAGGCACGACAACGCACGGCTAGGCAATGCACGGCAAGGCAAGGAAAGGGTAACGCAAGGCAAGGCACGGTGAGGCTAGGCAAGGCTAATGCACGACAAGGCAAGGCTAGGCAATGCACGACAATGCAAGGAAAGCTTAAAGCAAAGGAAGGAACGGTCAGGCGAGATAAGGCTAAGGCACGACAACGCAAGGCTAGGCAATGCAGGGAAGGGAAGCAAAGAGTAACGGAAGGTAAGCAAGGCAAGGAAAAGCAAGGAAAGGCAAGGGTAACGGAAGGAACTGCACGGCAAGGGGAAACAAGTCTAAGGCACGGCAACGCAGGCTGGGCAATGCACGGCAAGGCAAGGAAAGGGTAACGCATGGGAAAGCACGGTCAGGCGAGATAAGGCTAAGGCACGACAACGCAAGGCTAGGCAATGCACGGAAGGGAAGCAAAGAGTAACGGAAGGTAAGGAAGGCAAGGGAAAGCAAAGAAAGGCAAGTGTAACGGAAGGAACGGCACGGCAATGGGAAACAAGGCTAAGGCACGACAACGCACGGCTAGGCAATGCACGGCAAGGCAAGGAAAGAGTAACGGAAGGAAAGGAAGGCAAGGCAAAGCAAGGCAAGGCAAGTGTAACAAAAGGAACGGCACGGCAAGGGGAAACAAGGCTAATGCACGACAACGCACGGCTAGGCAATGCACGGCAAGGCAAGGAAAGGGTAACGGAAGGCAAGGCACGGTGAGGCTAGGCAAGGCTAATGCACGACAACGCACGGCTAGGCAATGCACGGCAAGGCAAGGAAAGGGAAACTCAAGGCAAGGCACGGTGAGGCTAGGCAAGGCTAATGCACGACAACGCAAGGCTAGGCAATGCACGACAATGCAAGGAAAGCTTAAAGCAAAGGAAGGCACGGTCAGGCGAGATAAGGCTAAGGCACGACAACGCAAGGCTAGGCAATGCAGGGAAGGGAAGCAAAGAGTAACGGAATGTAAGCAAGGCAAGGAAATGCAAGGAAAGGCAAGGGTAACGGAAGGAACTGCACGGCAAGGGGAAGCAAGGCTAAGGCACGGCAACGCAGGCTGGGCAATGCACGGCAAGGCAAGGAAAGCGTAACGCATGGGGAAGCACGTTCAGGCGAGGCAAGGCTAAGGCACGACAACGCAAGGCTAGGCAATGCACGGAAGGCAAGCAAAGAGTAACGGAAGGTAAGGAAGGCAAGGGAAAGCAACGAAAGGCAAGTGTAACGGAAGGAAAGGCACGGCAAGGGGAAACAAGGCTAAGGCACGACAACGCACGGCTAGGCAACGCACGGCAAGGCAAGCAAAGGGTAACGCAAGGCAAGGCACGGTGAGGCTAGGCAAATCTAATGCACGAAAACGCAAGGCTAGGCAATGCACGACAATGCAAGGAAAGCTTAAAGCAAAGGAAGGCAAGGTCAGCCGAGATAAGGCTAAGGCACGACAACGCAAGGCCAGGCAATTCAGGGAAGGCAAGCAAAGAGTAACGGAAGGTAAGCAAGGCAAGGGAAAGCAAGGGAAGGCAAGGGTAACGTAAGGAACGGCACGGCTATGGGAAACAAGTCAAAGGCACGACACCGAACGCTAGGCAATGAACGGGAAGGCAAGGAAAGTGTAACGCATGGGAAAGCACGGTCAGGCGAGCCAAGGCTAAGGCACGACAACGCAAGGCTAGGCAATGCACGGAAGGCAAGCAAAGAGTAACGGAAGGTAAGGAAGGCAAGGGAAATCAAGGAAAGGCAAGTGTAACGGAAGGAACGGCACGGCAAGGGGAAACAAGGCTAAGGCACGACAACGCAGGCTAGGCAATGCACGGCAAGGCAAGGAAAGAGTAACGGAAGGCAAGGAAGGCAAGGCAAAGCAAGGCAAGGCAAGTGTAACAAAAGGCACGGCACGGCAAGGGTAAACAAGGCTAAGGCACGACAACGCACAGCTAGGCAATGCACGGCAAGGCAAGGAAAGGGTAACGCAAGGCAAGGCACGGTGAGGCTAGGCAAGGCTAATGCACGACAACGCAAGGCTAGGCAATGCACGACAATGCAAGGAAAGCTTAAAGCAAAGGAAGGCACGGTCAGGCGAGATAAGGCTACGGCACGACAACGCAAGGCTAGGCAATGCAGGGAAGGGAAGCAAAGAGTAACGGAAGGTAAGCAAGGCAAGGAAAAGCAAGGAAAGGCAAGGGTAACGGAAGGAACTGCACGGCAAGGGGAAACAAGGCTAAGGCACGGCAACGTAGGCTAGGCAATGCACGGCAAGGCAAGGAAAGGGTAACGCATGGGAAAGCACGTTCAGGCGAGGCAAGGCTAAGGCACGACAACGCAAGGCTAGGCAATGCACGGAAGGCAAGCAAAGAGTAACGGAAGGTAAGGAAGGCAAGGGAAAGCAAAGAAAGTCAAGTTTAACGGAAGGAACGGCACGGCAAGGGGAAACAAGGCTAAGGCACGACAACGCACGGCTAGGCAATGCACGGCAAGGCAAGGAAAGTGTAACGCAAGGAAAGGCACGGTGAGGCTAGGCAAGGCTAAGGCACGAAAACGCAAGGCTAGGCGATGCACGACAATGCAAGGAAAGCTTAAAGCAATGGAAGGCAAGGTCAGGCGAGATAAGGCTAAGGCACGACAACGCAAGGCTAGGAAATTCAGGGAAGGCAAGCAAAGAGTAACGGAAGGTAAGCAAGGCAAGGAAAAGGAAGGAAAGGCCAGTGTAACGGAAGGAACGGCACGGCAAGGGGAAACAAGTCTAAGGCACGACACCGAACGCTAGGCAACGAACGGCAAGGCAAGGAAAGGGTAACGCATTTGAAAGCACGGTCAGGCGAGGCAACGCTAAGGCACGACAACGCAAGGCTAGGCAATGCACGGAAGGCAAGTAAAGAGTAACGGAAGGTAAGGAAGGCAAGGGAAAGCAAGGAAAGGCAAGTGTAACGGAAGGAACGGCACGGCAAGGGGAAACAAGGCTAAGGCACGACAAAGCACGGCTAGGCAATGCACGGCAAGGCAAGGAAAGGGTAACTCAAGGCAAGGCACGGTGAGGCTAGGCAAGGCTAATGCACGACAACGCAAGGCTAGGCAATGCACGACAATGCAAGGAAAGCTTAAAGCAAAGGAAGGCACGGTCAGGCGAGATAAGGCTAAGGCACGACAACGCAAGGCTAGGCAATGCAGGGAAGGGAAGCAAAGAGTAACGGAAGGTAAGCAAGGCAAGGAAAAGCAAGGAAAGGCAAGGGTAACGGAAGGAACTGCACGGCAAGGGGAAACAAGGCTAAGGCACGGCAACGCAGGCTGGGCAATGCACGGCAAGGCAAGGAAAGGGTAACGCATGGGAAAGCACGTTCAGGCGAGGCAAGGCTAAGGCACGACAACGCAAGGCTAGGCAATGCACGGAAGGCAAGCAAAGAGTAACGGAAGGTAAGGAAGGCAAGGGAAAGCAAAGAAAAGCAAGTGTAACGGAAGGAACGGCACGGCAAGGGGAAACAAGGCTAAGGCACGACAACGCACGGCTAGGCAATGCACGGCAAGGCAAGCAAAGGGTAACGCAAGGCAAGGCACGGTGAGGTTAGGCAAGGCTAATGCACGAAAACGCAAGGCTAGGCAATGCACGACAATGCAAGGAAAGCTTAAAGCAAAGGAAGGCAAGGTCAGCCGAGATAAGGCAAAGGCACGACAACGCAAGGCTAGGCAATTCAGGGAAGGCAAGCAAAGAGTAACGGAAGGTAAGCAAGGCAAGGAAAAGCAAGGAAAGGCAAGGGTAACGGAAGGAACGGCACGGCAAGGGGAAACAAGTGTAAGGCACGACACCGAACGCTAGGCAATGAACGGCAAGGCAAGGAAAGGGTAACGCATGGGAAAGCACGGTCAGGCGAGGCAAGGCTAAGGCACGAGACGGCAAGACTAGGCAATGCACGGAAGGCAAGCAAAGAGTAACGGAAAGCAAGGAAGGCAAGGGAAAGCAAGGAAAGGCAAGTGTAAGGGAAGGAACGGCACGGCAAGGGGAAACAAGGCTAAGGCACGACAACGCACGCTAGGCAATGCACGGCAAGGCAAGGAAAGAGTAACGGAAGGAAAGGAAGGCAAGGCAAAGCCAGGCAAGGCAAGTGTAACAAAAGGCACGCAACGGCAAGGGGAAACAAGGCTAAGGCACGACAACGCACGCTAGGCAATGCACGGCAAGGCAAGGAAAGGGTAACGCATGGGAAAGCACGGTGAGGCGAGGCAAGGCTAAGGCATGACAACGCAAGGCTAGGCAATGCACGGAAAGCAAGCAAAGAGTAACGGAACGCAAGGAAGGCAAGGGAAAGCAAGTGAAGGCAAGGGTAACGGAAGGAACGGCACGGCAAGGGGTAAGAAGGCTAAGGCACGACAACGCAGGGCTAAGCAATGCACGGCAAGGCAAGGAAAGTGTAACGCAGGAGAAGGCACGGTCAGGTGAGGCAAGGATAAGGTACGACAATGCAAGGCTAGGCAATGCACGGCAAGGCAAGGAAAGAGTAACGGAAGGAAAGGAAGGCAAGGCAAAGCCAGGCAAGGCAAGTGTAACAAAAGGCACGCCACGGCAAGGGTAAACAAGGCTAAGGCACGACAACGCACGGCTAGGCAATGCACGGCAAGGCAAGGAAAGGGTAACGCAAGGCAAGGCACGGTGAGGCTAGGCAAGGCTAATGCACGACAACGCACGGCTAGGCAATGCACGGCAAGGCAAGGAAAGGGTAACGCAAGGCAAGGCACGGTGAGGCTAGGCAAGGCTAATGCACGACAACGCAAGGCTAAGCAATGCACCACAATGCAAGGAAAGCTTAAAGCAAAGGAAGGCACGGTCAGGCGAGATAAGGCTACGGCACGACACGCAAGGCTAGGCAATGCAGGGAAGGGAAGCAAAGAGTAACGGAAGGTAAGCAAGGCAAGGAAAAGCAAGGAAAGGCAAGGGTAACGGAAGGAAGTGCACGGCAAGGGGAAACAAGGCTAAGGCACGGCAACGCAGGCTGGGCAATGCACGGCAAGGCAAGGAAAGGGTAACGCATGGGAAAGCACGTTCAGGCGAGGCAAGGCTAACGCACGACAACGCAAGGCTAGGCAATGCACGGAAGGCAAGCAAAGAGTAACGGAAGGTAAGGAAGGCAAGGGAAAGCAAGGAAAGGCAAGTGTAACGGAAGGAACGGCACGGCAAGGGGAAACAAGGCTAAGGCGCGACAAAGCACGGCTAGGAAATGCACGGCAAGGCAAGGAAAGGGAAACTCAAGGCAAGGCACGGTGAGGCTAGGCAAGGCTAATGCACGACAACGCAAGGCTAGGCAATGCACGACAATGCAAGGAAAGCTTAAAGCAAAGGAAGGCACGGTCAGGCGAGATAAGGCTAAGGCACGACAACGCAAGGCTAGGCAATGCAGGGAAGGGAAGCAAAGAGTAACGGAAGGTAAGCAAGGCAAGGAAAAGCAAGGAAAGGCAAGGGTAACGGAAGGAATTGCACGGCAAGGGGAAACAAGGCTAAGGCACGGCAACGCAGGCCGGGCAATGCACAGCAAGGCAAGGAAAGGGTAACGCATGGGAAAGCACGTTCAGGCGAGGCACGGCTAAGGCACGACAACGCAAGGCTAGGCAATGCACGGAAGGCAAGCAAAGAGTAACGGAAGGTAAGGAAGGCAAGGGGAAGCAAAGAAAGGCAAGTGTAACGGAAGGAACGGCACGGCAAGGGGAAACAAGGCTAAGGCACGACAACGCACGGCTAGGCAATGCACGGCAAGGCAAGGAAAGGGTAACTCATGGGAAAGCACGGTCAGGCGAGGCAAGGATAAGGCACGACAATGCAAGGCTAGGCAATGCACGGCAAGGCAAGGAAAGAGTAACGGAAGGAAAGGAAGGCAAGGCAAAGCCAGGCAAGGCAAGTGTAACAAAAGGCACGCCACGGCAAGGGGAAACAAGGCTAAGGCACGACAACGCACGGCTAGGCAATGCACGGCAAGGCAAGGAAAGGGTAACGCAAGGCAAGGCACGGTGAGGCTAGGCAAGGCTAATGCACGACAAGGCAAGGCTAGGCAATGCACGACAATGCAAGGAAAGCTTAAAGCAAAGGAAGGCACGGTCAGGCGAGATAAGGCTAAGGCACGACAACGCAAGGCTAGGCAATGCACGGAAGGGAAGCAAAGAGTAACGGAAGGTAAGCAAGGCAAGGAAAAGCAAGGAAAGGCAAGGGTAACGGAAGGAACTGCACGGCAAGGGGAAACAAGGCTAAGGCACGGCAACGCAGGCTGGGCAATGCACGGCAAGGCAAGGAAAGGGTAACGCATGGGAAAGCACGTTCAGGCGAGGCAAGGCTAAGGCACGACAACGCAAGGCTAGGCAATGCACGGAAGGCAAGCAAAGAGTAACGGAAGGTAAGGAAGGCAAGGGAAAGCAAAGAAAAGCAAGTGTAACGGAAGGAACGGCACGGCAATGGGAAACAAGGCTAAGGCACGACAACGCACGGCTAGGCAATGCACGGCAAGGCAAGGAAAGAGTAACGGAAGGAACGGAAGGCAAGGCAAAGCCAGGCACGGCAAGTGTAACAAAAGGCACGCAACGGCAAGGGGAAACAAGGCTAAGGCACGACAACGCACGGCTAGGCAATGCACGGCAAGGCAAGGAAAGGGTAACGGAAGGCAAGGCACGGTGAGGCTAGGCAAGGCTAATGCACGACAACGCACGGCTAGGCAATGCACGGCAAGGCAAGGAAAGGGTAACGCAAGGCAAGGCACGGTGAGGCTAGGCAAGGCTAATGCACGACAACGCAAGGCTAGGCAATGCACGACAATGCAAGGAAAGCTTAAAGCAAAGGAAGGCACGGTCAGGCGAGATAAGGCTAAGGCACGACAACGCAAGGCTAGGCAATGCAGGGAAGGGAAGCAAAGAGTAACGGAAGGTAAGCAAGGCAAGGAAAAGCAAGGAAAGGCAAGGGTAACGGAAGGAACGGCACGGCAAGGGGAAACAAGGCTAAGGCACGACAACGCACGGCTAGGCAATGCAGGGCAAGGCAAGGAAAGGGTAACGCATGGGAAAGCACGGTCAGGCGAGGCAAGGATAAGGCACGACAATGCAAGGCTAGGCAATGCACGGCAAGGCAAGGAAAGAGTAACGGAAGGAAAGGAAGGCAAGGCAAAGCCAGGCAAGGCAAGTGTAACAAAAGGCACGCCACGGCAAGGGGAAACAAGGCTAAGGCACGACAACGCACGGCTAGGCAATGCACGGCAAGGCAAGGAAAGGGTAACGCATGGGAAAGCACGATCCGGCGAGGCAAGGCTTATGCATGACAACGCAAGGCTAGGCAATGCACGGAAAGCAAGCAAAGAGTAACGAAACGCAAGGAAGGAAAGGGAAAGCAAGGGAAGGCAAGGGTAACCGAAGGAACGGCACGGCAATGGGAAACAAGTCTAAGGCACGACACCGAACGCTAGGCAATGAACGGGAAGGCCAGGAAAGTGTAACGCATGGGAAAGCACGGTCAGGCGAGGCAAGGCTAAGGCACGAGACCGCAAGACTAGGCAATGCACGGAAGGCAAGCAAAGAGTAACGGAAGGTAAGGAAGGCAAGGGAAAGCAAGGAAAGGCAAGTGTAAGGGAAGGAACGGCACGGCAAGGGGAAACAAGGCTAAGGCACGACAACGCACGCTAGGCAATGCACGGCAAGGCAAGGAAAGAGTAACGGAAGGAAAGGAAGGCAAGGCAAAGCCAGGCAAGGCAAGTGTAACAAAAGGCACGCAACGGCAAGGGGAAACAAGGCTAAGGCACGACAACGCACGCTAGGCAATGCACGGCAAGGCAAGGAAAGGGTAACGCATGGGAAAGCACGGTCAGGCGAGGCAAGGCTAAGGCATGACAACGCAAGGCTAGGCAATGCACGGAAAGCAAGCAAAGAGTAACGGAACGCAAGGAAGGCAAGGGAAAGCAAGGGAAGGCAAGGGTAACGGAAGGAACGGCACGGCAAGGGGAAACAAGGCTAAGGCACGGCAACGTAGGCTAGGCAATGCACGGCAAGGCAAGGAAAGGGTAACGCATGGGAAAGTACGTTCAGCCGAGGCAAGGCTAAGGCACGACAACGCAAGGCTAGGCAATGCACGGAAGGCAAGCAAAGAGTAACGGAAGGTAAGGAAGGCAAGGGAAAGCAAAGAAAGTCAAGTGTAACGGAAGGAACGGCACGGCAAGGGGAAACAAGGCTAAGGCACGACAACGCACGGCTAGGCAATGCACGGCAAGGCAAGGAAAAGGTAACGCAAGGAAAGGCACGGTGAGGCTAGGCAAGGCTAATGCACGAAAACGCAAGGCTAGGCGATGCACGACAATGCAAGGAAAGCTTAAAGCAAAGGAAGGCAAGGTCAGGCGAGATAATGCTAAGGCACGACAACGCAAGGCTAGGCAATGCACGGAAGGCAAGTAAAGAGTAACTGAAGGTAAGGAAGGCAAGGGAAAGCAAGGAAAGGCAAGTGTAACGGAACGAACGGCACGGCAAGGGGAAACAAGGCTAAGGCACGACAAAGCACGGCTAGGCAATGCACGGCAAGGCAAGGAAAGGGTAACGCATGGGAAAGCACGTTCAGGCGAGGCAAGGCTAAGGCACGACAACGCAAGGCTAGGCATTGCACGACAATGCAAGGAAAGCTTAAAGCAAAGGAAGGCAAGGTCAGGCGAGATAAGGCTAAGGCACGACAACGCAAGGCTAGGAAATTCAGGGAAGGCAAGCAAAGAGTAACGGAAGGTAAGGAAGGCAAGGGAAAGCAAAGGAAGGCAAGGGTAACGGAAGGAATGGCACGGCAAGGGGAAACAAGTCTAAGGCACGACACCGAACGCTAGGCAATGAACGGCAAGGCAAGGAAAGGGTAACGCATGGGAAAGCACGGTCAGGCGAGGCAAGGCTAAGGCCCGACAACGCAAGGCTAGGCAATGCACGGAAGGCAAGCAAAGAGTAACGGAAGGTAAGGAAGGCAAGGGAAAGCAGGGAAAGGCAAGTGTAACGGAAGGAACGGCACGGCAAGGGGAAACAAGGCAAAGGCACGACAACGCACGGCTAGGCAATGCACGGCAAGGCAAGGAAAGGGTATCGCAGGGGAAGGCACGGTCAGGTGAGGCAAGGATAACGCACGACAATGCAAGGCTAGGCAATGCACGGCAAGGCAAGGAAAGAGTAACGGAAGGAAAGGAAGGCAAGGCAAAGCCAGGCAAGGCAAGTGTAACAAAAGGCACGCCACGGCAAGGGGAAACAAGGCTAAGGCACGACAACGCACGGCTAGGCAATGCACGGCAAGGCAAGGAAAGGGTAACGCAAGGCAAGGCACGGTGAGGCTAGGCAAGGCTAATGCACGACAACGCAAGGCTAGGCAATGCACGACAATGCAAGGAAAGCTTAAAGCAAAGGAAGGCACGGTCAGGCGAGACAAGGCTACGGCATGACAACGCAAGGCTAGGCAATGCAGGGAAGGGAAGCAAAGAGTAACGGAAGGTAAGCAAGGCAAGGAAAAGCAAGGAAAGGCAAGGGTAACGGAAGGAACGGCACGGTAAGGGCAAACAAGACTAAGGCACGACAACACACGGCTAGGCAATGCACGGCAAGGCAAGGAAAGGGTAACGCAAGGCAAGGCACGGTCAGGCGAGGCAAGGCTAAGGCACGACAACGCAAGGCTAGGCAATGCACGGAAGGCAAGCAAAGAGTAACGGAAGGCAAGGAAGGCAAGGGCAAGCAAAGGAAGGCAAGGGTAACGGAAGGAACGGCACGGCAAGGGGAAACAAGGCTAAGGCACGACAACGCACTGCTAGGCAATGCACGGCAAGGCAAGCAAAGGGTAACGCAAGGAAAGGCACGGTGAGGCTAGGCAAGGCTAATGCACGAAAACGCAAGGCTAGGCGATGCACGACAATGCAAGGAAAGCTTAAAGCAAAGGAAGGCAAGGTCAGGCGAGATAAGGCTAAGGCACGGCAACGCAAGGCTAGGAAATTCAGGGAAGGCAAGCAAAGAGTAACGGAAGGTAAGGTAGGCAAGGAAAAGGAAGGAAAGGCCAGGGTAACGGAAGGAACGGCACGGCAAGGGGAAACAAGTCTAAGGCACGACACCGAACGCTAGGCAATGAACGGCAAGGAAAGGAAAGGGTAACGTATTTGAAAGCACGGTCAGGGGAGGCAACACTAAGGCACGACAACGCAAGGCTAGGCAATGCACGGAAGGCAAGCAAAGAGTAACGGAAGGTAAGGAAGGCAAGGGAAAGCAGGGAAAGGCAAGTGTAACGGAAGGAACGGCACGGCAAGGGGAAACAAGGCTAAGGCACGACAACGCACGGCTAGGCAATGCACGGCAAGGCAAGGAAAGGGTAACGCATGGGAAAGCACGGTCAGGCGAGGCAAGGATAAGGCACGACAATGCAAGGCTACGCAATGCACGGCAAGGCAAGGAAAGGGTAACGGAAGGAAAGGAAGGCAAGGCAAAGCCAGGCAAGGCAAGTGTAACAAAAGGCACGCCACGGCAAGGGGAAACAAGGCTAAGGCACGACAACGCACGGCTAGGCAATGAACGGCAAGGCAAGGAAAGGGTAACGCAAGGCAAGGCACGGTGAGGCTAGGCAAGGCTAATGCACGACAAGGCAAGGCTAGGCAATGCACGACAATGCAAGGAAAGCTTAAAGCAAAGGAAGGCACGGTCAGGCGATATAAGGCTAAGGCAGGACAACGCAAGGCTAGGCAATGCAGGGAAGGGAAGCAAAGGGTAACGGAAGGTAAGCAAGGAAAGGAAAAGCAAGGAAAGGCAAGGGTAACGGAAGGAACTGCACGGCAAGGGGAAACAAGGCTAAGGCACGGCAACGCAGGCTGGGCAATGCACGGCAAGGCAAGGAAAGGGTAACGCATGGGAAAGCACGGTCAGGCGAGGAAAGGCTAAGGCACGACAACGCAAGGCTAGGCAATGCACGGAAGGCAATCAAAGAGTAACGGAAGGTAAGGAAGGCAAGGGAAAGCAAAGAAAAGCAAGTGTAACGTAAGGAACGGCACGGCAATGGGAAACAAGGCTAAGGCACGACAACGCACGGCTAGGCAATGCACGGCAAGGCAAGGAAAGAGTAACGGAAGGAAAGGAAGGCAAGGCAAAGCCAGGCAAGGCAAGTGTAACAAAAGGCACGCCACGGCAAGGGGAAACAAGGCTAAGGCACGACAACGCACGGCTAGCCAATGCACGGCAAGGCAAGGAAAGGGTAACGCAAGGCAAGGCACGGTGAGGCTAGGCAAGGCTAATGCACGACAACGCACGGCTAGGCAATGCACGGCAAGGCAAGGAAAGGGTAACGCAAGGCAAGGCACGGTGAGGCTAGGCAAGGCTAATGCACGACAACGCAAGGCTAGGCAATGCACGACAATGCAAGGAAAGCTTAAAGCAAAGGAAGGCACGGTCAGGCGAGATAAGGCTAAGGCACGACAACGCAAGGCTAGGCAATGCAGGGAAGGCAAGCAAAGAGTAACGGAAGGTAAGCAAGGCAAGGAAAAGCAAGGAAAGGCAAGGGTAACGGAAGGAACTGCACGGCAAGGGGAAACAAGGTTAAGGCACGGCAACGCAGGCTGGGCATTGCACGGCAAGGCAAGGAAAGGGTAACGCATGGGAAAGCACGTTCAGGCGAGGCAAGGCTAAGGCACGACAACGCAAGGCTAGGCAATGCACGGAAAGCAAGCAAAGAGTAACGGAACGCAAGGAAGGCAAGGGAAAGCAAGGGAAGGCAAGGGTAACGGAAGGAAAGGCACGGCAAGGGGAAACAAGGCTAAGGCACGGCAACGTAGGCTAGGCAATGCACGGCAAGGCAAGGAAAGGGTAACGCATGGGAAAGCACGGTCAGGCGAGGAAAGGCTAAGGCACGACAACGCAAGGCTAGGCAATGCACGGAAGGCAAGCAAAGAGTAACGGAAGGTAAGGAAGGCAAGGGAAAGCAAGGAAAGGCAAGTGTAACGGAAGGAACGGCACGGCAAGGGGCAATGGGAAAGAAGGCTAAGGCACGACAATGCACGGCTATGCAATGCACGGCAAGGCAAGTAAAGGGTAACTCAAGGCAAGACACGGTCAGGCCAGGCGCATCTAAGGCACGACAACGCAAGTGTAGGCAATGCACGACAATGCAAGGAAAGCTTAAAGCAAAGGAAGGCACGGTCAGGCGAGATAAGTCTAAGGCACAACAACGCAAGGCTAGGCAATGCAGGGAAGGGAAGCAAAGAGTAACGGAAGGTAAGCAAGGCAAGGAAAAGCAAGGAAAGGCAAGGGTAACGGAAGGAACTGCACGGCAAGGGGAAACAAGGCTAAGGCACGGCAACGCAGGCTGGGCAATGCACGGCAAGGCAAGGAAAGGGTAACGCATGGGAAAGCACGTTCAGGCGAGGCAAGGCTAAGGCACGACAACGCAAGGCTAGGCAATGCACGGAAGGCAAGCAAAGAGTAACGGAAGGTAAGGAAGGCAAGGGAAAGCAAAGAAAAGCAAGTGTAACGGAAGGAACGGCACGGCAAGGGGAAACAAGTCTAAGGCACGACAACGCACGCTAGGCAATGCACGGCAAGGCAAGGAAAGAGGAACGGAAGGAAAGGAAGGCAAGGCAAAGCCAGGCAAGGCAAGTGTAACAAAAGGCACGCCACGGCAAGGGGAAACAAGGCTAAGGCACGACAACGCACGGCTAGCCAATGCACGGCAAGGCAAGGAAAGGGTAACGCAAGGCAAGGCACGGTGAGGCTAGGCAAGGCTAATGCACGACAACGCAAGGCTAGGCAATGCACGGCAAGGCAAGGAAAGCTTAAAGCAAAGGAAGGCACGGTCAGGCGAGATAAGGCTACGGCACGACAACGCAAGGCTAGGCAATGCAGGGAAGGGAAGCAAAGAGTAACGGAACGTAAGCAAGGCAAGGAAAAGCAAGGAAAGTCAAGGGTAACGGAAGGAACGGCACGGCAAGGGGAAACAAGGCTAAGGCACGGCAACGCAGGCTAAGCAATGCACGGCAAGGCAAGGAAAGGGTAACGCATGGGAAAGCACGGTCAGGCGAGGCAAGGCTAAGGCATGACAACGCAAGGCTAGGCAATGCACGGAAAGCAAGCAAAGAGTAACGGAACGCAAGGAAGGCAAGGGAAAGCAAGGGAAGGCAAGGGTAACGGAAGGAACGGCACGGCAAGGGGAAACAAGGCTAAGGCACGGCAACGTAGGCTAGGCAATGCACGGCAAGGCAAGGAAAGGGTAACGCATGGGAAAGCACGTTCAGGCGAGGCAAGGGTAAGGCACGACAACGCAAGGCTAGGCAATGCACGGAAGGCAAGCAAAGAGTAACGGAAGGTAAGGAAGGCAAGGGAAAGCAAAGAAAGTCAAGTGTAACGAAAGGAACGGCACGGCAAGGGGAAACAAGGCTAAGGCACGACAACGCACGGCTAGGCAATGCACGGCAAGGCAAGGAAAGGGTAACGCAAGGAAAGGCACGGTGAGGCTAGGCAAGGCTAAGGCACGAAAACGCAAGGCTAGGCGATGCACGACAATGCAAGGAAAGCTTAAAGCAAAGGAAGGCAAGGTCAGGCGAGATAAGGCTAAGGCACGACAACGCAAGGCTAGGAAATTCAGGGAAGGCAAGCAAAGAGTAACGGAAGGTAAGCTAGGCAAGGAAAAGGAAGGAAAGGCCAGGGTAACGGAAGGAACGGCACGGCAAGAAGAAACAAGTCTAAGGCACGACACCGAACGCTAGGCAATGAACGGCAAGGCAAGGAAAGGGTAACGCATTTGAAAGCACGGTCAGGCGAGTCAACGCTAAGGCACGACAACGCAAGGCTAGGCAATGCACGGAAGGCAAGCAAAGAGTAACGGAAGGTAAGGAAGGCAAGGGAAAGCAAGGAAAGGCAAGTGTAACGGAAGGAACGGCATGGCAAGGGGAAACAAGGCTAAGGCACGACAAAGCACGGCTAGGCAATGCACGGCAAGGCAAGGAAAGGGTAACTCAAGGCAAGGTACGGTGAGGCTAGGCAAGGCTAATGCACGACAACGCAAGGCTAGGCAATGCACGAAAATGCAAGGAAAGCTTAAAGCAAAGGAAGGCACGGTCAGGCGAGATAAGGCTAAGGCCCGACAACGCAAGGCTAGGCAATGCAGGGAAGGGAAGCAAAGAGTAACGGAAGGTAAGCAAGGCAAGGAAAAGCAAGGAAAGGCAAGGGTAACGGAAGGAACTGCACGGCAAGGGGAAACAAGGATAAGGCACGGCAACGCAGGCTGGGCAATGCACGGCAAGGCAAGGAAAGGGTAACGCATGGGAAAGCACGTTCAGGCGAGGCAAGGCTAAGGCACGACAACGCAAGGCTAGGCAATGCACGGAAGGCAAGCAAAGAGTAACGGAAGGTAAGGAAGGCAAGGGAAAGCAAGGAAAGGCAAGTGTAACGGAAGGAACGGCACGGCAAGGGGAAACAAGGCTAAGGCACGACAACGCACGCTAGGCAATGCACGGCAAGGAAAGGAAAGGGTAACGCATGGGAAAGCACGGTCAGGCGAGGCAAGGCTTATGCATGACAACGCAAGGCTAGGCAATGCACGGAAAGCAAGCAAAGAGTAACGGAACGCAAGGAAGGAAAGGGAAAGCAAGGGAAGGCAAGGGTAACGGAAGGAACGGCACGGCAATGGGAAACAAGTCTAAGGCACGACACCGAACGCTAGGCAATGAACGGGAAGGCAAGGAAAGTGTAACGCATGGGAAAGCACGGTCAGGCGAGGCAAGGCTAAGGCACGAGACCGCAAGTCTAGGAAATGCACGGAAGGCAAGCAAAGAGTAACGGAAGGTAAGGAAGGCAAGGGAAAGCAAGGAAAGGCAAGTGTAAGGGAAGGAACGGCACGGCAAGGGGAAACAAGGCTAAGGCACGACAACGCACGGCTAGGCAATGCACGGCAAGGCAAGGAAAGAGTAACGGAAGGAAAGGAAGGCAAGGCAAAGCCAGGCAAGGCAAGTGTAACAAAAGGCACGCAACGGCAAGGGGAAACAAGGCAAAGGCACGACAACGCACGCTAGGCAATGCACGGCAAGGCAAGGAAAGGGTAACGCATGGGAAAGCACGGTCAGGCGAGGCAAGGCTAAGGCATGACAACGCAAGGCTAGGCAATGCACGGAAAGCAAGCAAAGAGTAACGGAACGCAAGGAAGGCAAGGGAAAGCAAGGGAAGGCAAGGGTAACGGAAGGAACGGCACGGCAAGGGGTAAGAAGGCTAAGGCACGACAACGCAGGGCTAAGCAATGCACGGCAAGGCAAGGAAAGGGTAACGCAGGGGAATGCACGGTCAGGTGAGGCAAGGATAAGGTACGACAATGCAAGGCTAGGCAATGCACGACAAGGCAAGGAAAGAGTAACGGAAGGAAAGGAAGGCAAGGCAAAGCCAGGCAAGGCAAGTGTAACAAAAGGCACGCCACGGCAAGGGGAAACAAGGCTAAGGCACGACAACGCACGGTTAGGCAATGCACGGCAAGGCAAGGAAAGGGTAACGCAAGGCAAGGCACGGTGAGGCGAGGCAAGGCTAATGCACGACAACGCAAGGCTAGGCAATGCACGACAATGCAAGGAAAGCTTAAAGCAAAGGAAGGCACGGTCAGGCGAGATAAGGCTACGTCACAACAACGCAAGGCTAGGCAATGCAGGGAAGGGAAGCAAAGAGTAACGGAAGGTAAGCAAGGCAAGGAAAAGCAAGGGAAGGCAAGGGTAACGGAAGGAACGGCACGGCAAGGGGAAACAAGGCTAAGGCACGGCAACGTAGGCTAGGCAATGCACGGCAAGGCAAGGAAAGGGTAACGCATGGGAAAGCACGTTCAGGCGAGGCAAGGCTAAGGCACGACAACGCAAGGCTAGGCAATGCACGGAATGCAAGCAAAGAGTAACGGAAGGTAAGGAAGGCAAGGGAAAGCAAAGAAAGTCAAGTGTAACGGAAGGAACGGCACGGCAAGGGGAAACAAGGCTAAGGCACGACAACGCACGGCTAGGCAATGCACGGCAAGGCAAGGAAAGGGTAACGCAAGGAAAGGCACGGTGAGGCTAGGCAAGGCTAAGGCACGAAAACGCAAGGCTAGGCGATGCACGACAATGCAAGGAAAGCTTTAAGCAAAGGAAGGCAAGGTCAGGCGAGATAAGGCTAAGGCACGACAACGCAAGGCTAGGAAATTCAGGGAAGGCAAGCAAAGAGTAACGGAAGGTAAGCTAGGCAAGGAAAAGGAAGGAAAGGCCAGGGTAACGGAAGGAACGGCACGGCAAGGGGAAACAAGTCTAAGGCACGACACCGAACGCTAGGCAATGAACGGCAAGGCAAGGAAAGGGTAACGCATTTGAAAGCACGGTCAGGCGAGGCAACGCTAAGGCACGACAACGCAAGGCTAGGCAATGCACGGAAGGCAAGTAAAGAGTAACGGAAGGTAAGGAAGGCAAGGGAAAGCAAGGAACGGCAAGTGTAACGGAAGGAACGGCACGGCAAGGGGAAACAAGGCTAAGGCACGACAAAGAACGGCTAGGAAATGCACAGCAAGGCAAGGAAACTGTAACTCAAGGCAAGGCACGGTGAGGCTAGGCAAGGCTAATGCACGACAACGCAAGGCTAGGCAATGCACGACAATGCAAGGAAAGCTTAAAGCAAAGGAAGGCACGGTCAGGCGATATAAGGCTAAGGCACGACAACGCAAGGCTAGGCAATGCAGGGAAGGGAAGCAAAGAGTAACGAAAGGTAGGCAAGGCAAGGAAAAGCAAGGAAAGGCAAGGGTAACGGAAGGAACTGCACGGCAAGGGGAAACAAGGCTAAGGCACGGCAACGCAGGCCGGGCAATGCACGGCAAGGCAAGGAAAGGGTAACGCATGGGAAAGCACGTTCAGGCGAGGCAAGGCTAAGGCACGACAACGCAAGGCTAGGCAATGCACGGAAGGCAAGCAAAGAGTAACGGAAGGTAAGGAAGGCAAGGGAAAGCAAAGAAAAGCAAGTGTAACGGAAGGAACGGCACGGCAAGGGGAAACAAGGCTAAGGCACGACAACGCACGGCTAGGCAATGCACGGCAAGGCAAGCAAAGGGTAACGCAAGGCAAGGCACGGTGAGGCTAGGCAAGGCTAATGCACGAAAACGCAAGGCTAGGCAATGCACGACAATGCAAGGAAAGCTTAAATCAAAGGAAGGCAAGGTCAGCCGAGATAAGGCAAAGGCACGACAACGCAAGGCTAGGCAATTCAGGGAAGGCAAGCAAAGAGTAACGGAAGGTAAGCAAGGCAAGGAAAAGCAAGGAAAGGCAATGGTAACGGAAGGAACGGCACGGCAAGGGGAAACAAGTGTAAGGCACGACACCGAACGCTAGGCAATGAACGGCAAGGCAAGGAAAGGGTAACGCATGGGAAAGCACGGTCAGGCGAGGCAAGGCTAAGGCACGACAACGCAAGGCTAGGCAATGCACGGAAGGCAAGCAAAGAGTAACGGAAGGTAAGGAAGGCAAGGGAAAGCAAGGAAAGGCAAGTGTAACGGAAGGAACGGCACGGCAAGGGGAAACAAGGCTAAGGCACGACAACGCACGCTAGGCAATGCACGGCAAGGCAAGGAAAGAGTAACGGAAGGAAAGGAAGGCAAGGCAAAGCCAGGCAAGGCAAGTGTAACAAAAGACACGCAACGGCAAGGGGAAACAAGGCTAAGGCACGACAACACACGGCTAGGCAATGCACGGCAAGGCAAGGAAAGGGTAACGCAAGGCAAGGCACGGTGAGGCTAGGCAAGGCTAATGAACGACAACGCAAGGCTAGGCAATGCACGACAATGCAAGGAAAGCTTAAAGCAAAGGAAGGCACGGTCAGGCGAGATAAGGCTAAGGCACGACAACGCAAGGCTAGGAAATTCAGGGAAGGCAAGCAAAGAGTAACGGAAGGTAAGCTAGGCAAGGAAACGGAAGGAAAGGCAAGGGTAACGGAAGGAACTGCACGGCAAGGGGAAACAAGGCTAAGGCACGGCAACGCAGGCTGGGCAATGCACGGCAAGGCAAGGAAAGGGTAACGCATGGGAAAGCACGTTCAGGCGAGGCAAGGCTAAGGCACGACAACGCAAGGCTAGGCAATGCACGGAAGACAAGCAAAGAGTAACGGAAGGTAAGGAAGGCAAGGGAAAGCAAAGAAAGTCAAGTGTAACGGAAGGAACGGCACGGCAAGGGGAAATAAGGCTAAGGCACGACAACGCACGGCTAGGCAATGCACGGCAAGGCAAGGAAAAGGTAACACAAGGAAAGGCACGGTGAGGCTAGGCAAGGCTAATGCACGAAAACGCAAGGCTAGGCGATGCACGACAATGCAAGGAAAGCTTAAAGCAAAGGAAGGCAAGGTCAGGCGAGATAATGCTAAGGCACGACAACGCAAGGCTAGGAAATTCAGGGAAGGCAAGCAAAGAGTAACGGAAGGTAAGCTAGGCAAGGAAACGGAAGGAAAGGCCAGGGTAACGGAAGGAACGGCACGGCAAGGGGAAACAAGTCTAAGGCACGACACCGAACGCTAGGCAATGAACGGCAAGGCAAGGAAAGGGTAACGCATTTGAAAGCACGGTCAGGCGAGGCAACGCTAAGGCACGACAACGCAAGGCTAGGCAATGCACGGAAGGCAAGTAAAGAGTAACGGAAGGTAAGGAAGGCAAGGGAAAGCAAGGAAAGGCAAGTGTAACGGAAGGAACGGCACGGCAAGGGGAAACAAGGCTAAGGCACGACAAAGCACGGCTAGGCAATGCACGGCAAGGCAAGGAAAGGGTAACTCAAGGCAAGGCACGGTTAGGCTAGGCAAGGCTAATGCACGACAACGCAAGGCTAGGCAATGCACGACAATGCAAGGAAAGCTTAAAGCAAAGGAAGGCACGGTCAGGCGATATAAGGCTAAGGCACGACAACGCAAGGCTAGGCAATGCAGGGAAGGGAAGCAAAGAGTAACGGAAGGTAAGCAAGGCAAGGAAATGCAAGGAAAGGCAAGGGTAACGGAAGGAACTGCACGGCAAGGGGAAACAAGGCTAAGGCACGGCAACGCAGGCTGGGCAATGCACGGCAAGGCAAGGAAAGGGTAACGCATGGGAAAGCACGTTCAGGCGAGGCAAGGCTAAGGCACGACAACGCAAGGCTAGGCAATGCACGGAAGGCAAGCAAAGAGTAACGGAAGGTAAGGAAGGCAAGGGAAAGCAACGAAAGGCAAGTGTAACGGAAGGAAAGGCACGGCAAGGGGAAACAAGGCTAAGGCACGACAACGCACGGCTAGGCAACGCACGGCACGGCAAGCAAAGGGTAACGCAAGGCAAGGCACGGTGAGGCTAGGCAAGGCTAATGCACGAAAACGCAAGGCTAGGCAATGCACGACAATGCAAGGAAAGCTTAAAGCAAAGGAAGGCAAGGTCAGCCGAGATAAGGCAAAGGCAGGACAACACAAGGCTAGGCAATTCAGGGAAGGCAAGCAAAGAGTAACGGAAGGTAAGCAAGGCAAGGAAAAGCAAGGAAAGGCAAGGGCAACGGAAGGAACGGCACGGCAAGGGGAAACAAGGCTAAGGCACGACACCGAACGCTAGGCAATGAACGGCAAGGCAAGGAAAGGGTAACGCATGGGAAAGCACGGTCAGGCGAGGCAAGGCTAAGGCACGACAACCCAAGGCTAGGCAATGCACGGAAGGCAAGCAAAGAGTAACGGAAGGTAAGGAAGGCAAGGGAAAGCAAGGAAAGGCAAGTGTAACGGAAGGAACGGCACGGCAAGGGGAAACAAGGCTAAGGCACGACAACGCACGCTAGGCAATGCACGGCAAGGCAAGGAAAGGGTAACGCATGGGAAAGCACGGTCAGGCGAGGCAAGGCTTATGCATGACAACGCAAGGCTAGGCAATGCACGGAAAGCAAGCAAAGAGTAACGGAACGCAAGGAAGGAAAGGGAAAGCAAGGGAAGGCAAGGGTAACGGAAGGAACGGCACGGCAAGGGGAAACAAGGCTAAGGCACGACACCGAACGCTAGGCAATGAACGGCAAGGCAAGGAAAGGGTAACGCATGGGAAAGCACGGTCAGGCGAGGCAAGGCTAAGGCACGACAACGCAAAGCTAGGCAATGCACGGCAAGGCAAGGAAAGAGTAACGGAAGGAATGGAAGGCAAGGCAAAGCCAGGCAAGGCAAGTGTAACAAAAGGCACGCCACGGCAAGGGGAAACAAGGCTAAGTCACGACAACGCACGGCTAGTTAATGCACGGCAAGGCAAGGAATGGTTAACGCAAGGCAAGGCACGGTGAGGCTAGGCAAGGCTAATGCACGACAACGCAAGGCTAGGCAATGCACGACAATTCAAGGAAAGCTTAAAGCAAAGGAAGGCACGGTCAGGCGAGATAAGGCTACGGCACGACAACGCAAGGCTAGGAAATTCAGGGAAGGCAAGCAAAGAGTAACGGAAGGTAAGCTAGGCAAGGAAAAGGAAGGAAAGGCCAGGGTAACGGAAGGAACGGCACGGCAAGGGGAAACAAGTCTAAGGCACGACACCGAACGCTAGGCAATGAACGGCAAGGCAAGGAAAGGGTAACGCATTTGAAAGCACGGTCAGGCGAAGCAACGCTAAGGCACGACAACGCAAGGCTAGGCAATGCACGGAAGGCAAGTAAAGAGTAACGGAAGGTAAGGAAGGCAAGGGAAAGCAAGGAAAGGCAAGTGTAACGGAAGGAACGGCACGGCAAGGGGAAACAAGGCTAAGGCACGACAAAGCACGGCTAGGCAATGCACGGCAAGGCAAGGAAAGGGTAACTCAAGGCAAGGCACGGTGAGGCTAGGCAAGGCTAATGCACGACAACGCAAGGCTAGGCAATGCACGACAATGCAAGGAAAGCTTAAAGCAAAGGAAGGCACGGTCAGGCGAGATAAGGCTAAGGCACGACAACGCAAGGCTAGGCAATGCAGGGAAGGGAAGCAAAGAGTAACGGAAGGTAAGCAAGGCAAGGAAAAGCAAGGAAAGGCAAGGGTAACGGAAGGAACTGCACGGCAAGGGGAAACAAGGCTAAGGCACGGCAACGCAGGCTGGGCAATGCACGGCAAGGCAAGGAAAGGGTAACGCATGGGAAAGCACGGTCAGGCGAGGCAAGGCTAAGGCACGACAACGCAAGGCTAGGCAATGCACGGAAGGCAAGCAAAGAGTAACGGAAGGTAAGGAAGGAAAGGGAAAGCAAGGGAAGGCAAGGTTAACGGAAGGAACGGCACGGCAATGGGAAACAAGTCTAAGGCACGACACCGAACGCTAAGCAATGAACGGGAAGTCAAGGAAAGTGTAACGCATGGGAAAGCACGGTCAGGCGAGGCAAGGCTAAGGCACGACAACGCAAGGCTAGGCAATGCACGGAAGGCAAGCAAAGAGTAACGGAAGGTAAGGAAGGCAAGGGAAAGCAAGGAAAGGCAAGTGTAAGGGAAGGAACGGCACGGCAAGGGGAAACAAGGCTAAGGCACGACAACGCACGGCTAGGCAATGCACGGCAAGGCAAGGAAAGAGTAACGGAAGGAAAGGAAGGCAAGGCAAGGCCAGGCAAGGCAAGTGTAACAAAAGGCACGCAACGGCAAGGGGAAACAAGGCTAAGGCACGACAACGCACGCTAGGCAATGCACGGCAAGGCAAGGAAAGGGTAACGCATGGGAAAGCATGGTCAGGCGAGGCAAGGCTAAGGCATGACAACGCAAGGCTAGGCAACGCACGGAAAGCAAGCAAAGAGTAACGGAACGCAAGGAAGGCAAGGGAAAGCAAGGGAAGGCAAGGGTAACGGAAGGAACGGCACGGCGAGGGGTAAGAAGGCTAAGGCACGACAACGCAGGGCTAGGCAATGCACGGCAAGGCAAGGAAAGGGTAACGCAGGGGAAGGCACGGTCACGTGAGGCAAGGATAAGGCACGACAATGCAAGGCTAGGCAATGCACGGCAAGGCAAGGGAAGAGTAACGGAAGGAAAGGAAGGCAAGGCAAAGCCAGGCAAGGCAAGTGTAACAAAAGGCACGCCACGGCAAGGGGAAACAAGGCTAAGGCACGACAACGCACGGGTAGGCAATGCACGGCAAGGCAAGGAAAGGGTAACGCAAGGCAAGGCACGGTGAGGCAAGGCAAGGCTAATGCACGGCAACGCAGGCTAGGCAATGCACGGCAAGGCAAGGAAAGGGTAACGCATGGGAAAGCACGGTCAGGGGAGGCAAGGCTAAGGCATGACAACGCAAGGCTAGGCAATGCACGGAAAGTAAGCAAACAGTAACGGAACGCAAGGAAGGCAAGGGAAAGCAAGGGTAGGCAATTGTAACGGAAGGAACGGCACGGCAAGGGGAAACAAGGCCAAGGCACGGAAACGTAGGCTAGGCAATGCACGGCAAGGCAAGGAAAGGGTAACGCATGGGTAAGCACGTTCTGGCGAGGCAAGGCTAAGGCACGACAACGCAAGGCTAGGCAATGCACGGAAGGCAAGCAAAGAGTAACGGAAGGTAAGGAAGGCAAGGGAAAGCAAAGAAAGTCAAGTGTAACGGAAGGAACGGCACGGCAAGGGGAAACAAGGCTAAGGCACGACAACGCACGGCTAGGCAATGCACGGCAAGGCAAGCAAAGGGCAACGCAAGGAAAGGCACGGTGAGGCTAGGCAAGCCTAATGCATGAAAACGCAAGGCTAGGCGATGCACGACAATGCAAGGAAAGCTTAAAGCAAAGGAAGGCAAGGTCAGGCGTGATAAGGCTAAGGCATGACAACGCAAGGCTAGGAAATTCAGGGAAGGCAAGCAAAGAGTAACGGAATTTAAGCTAGGCAAGGAAAAGGAAGGAAAGTCCAGGGTAACGGAAGGAATGGCACGGCAAGGGGAAACAAGTCTCAGGCACGACACCGAACGCTAGGCATTGAACGGCAAGGCAAGGAAAGGGTAACGCATTTGAAAGCACGGTCAGGCGAGGCAACGCTAAGGCCCGACAACGCAAGGCTAGGCAATGCACGGAAGGCAAGCAAAGAGTAACAGAAGGTAAGGAAGGCAAGGGAAAGCAGGGAAAGGCAAGTGTAACGGAAGGAACGGCACGGCAAATGGAAACAAGGCAAAGGCACGACAACGCACGGCTAGGCAATGCACGGCAAGGCAAGGAAAGGGTAACGCAGGGGAAGGCACGGTCAGGTGAGGCAAGGATAAGGCACGACAATGCAAGGCTAGGCAATGCACGGCAAGGCAAGGAAAGAGTAACGGAAGGAAAGGAAGGCAAGGCAAAGCTAGGCAAGGCAAGTGTAACAAAAGGCACGCCACGGCAAGGGGAAACAAGGCTAAGGCACGACAACGCACGGCTAGGCAATGCACGGCAAGGCAAGGAAAGGGTAACGCAAGGCAAGGCACGGTGAGGCTAGGCAAGGCTAATGCACGACAACGCAAGGCTAGGCAATGCACGACAATGCAAGGAAAGCTTAAAGCAAAGGAAGGCACGGTCAGGCGAGATAAGGCTAAGGCACGACAACGCAAGGCTAGGCAATGCAGGGAAGGGAAGCAAAGAGTAACGGAAGGTAAGGTAGGCAAGGAAAAGGAAGGAAAGGCCAGGGTAACGGAAGCAACGGCACGGCAAGGGGAAACAAGGCTAAGGCACGACAACGCACGGCTAGGCAATGCACGGCAAGGCAAGCAAAGGGTAACGCAAGGCAAGGCACGGTGAGGCTAGGCAAGGCTAATGCACGAAAACGCAAGGCTAGGCAATGCACGACAATGCAAGGAAAGCTTAAAGCAAAGGAAGGCAAGGTCAGGCGAGATAAGGCAGAGGCACGGCAACGCAGGCTAGGCAATGCAGGGAAGGCAAGCAAAGAGTAACGGAAGGTAAGGAAGGCAAGGGGAAGCAAAGAACGGCAAGTGTAACGAAAGGAACGGCACGGCAAGGGGAAACAAGGCTAAGGCACGACAACGCACGGCTAGGCAATGCACGGCAAGGCAAGCAAAGGGTAACGCAAGGCAAGGCACGGTGAGGCTAGGCAAGGCTAATGCACGAAAACGCAAGGCTAGGCGATGCACGACAATGCAAGGAAAGCTTAAAGCAAAGGAAGGCAAGGTCAGGCGAGATAAGGCTAAGGCACGACAACGCAAGGCTAGGAAATTCAGGGAAGGCAAGCAAAGAGTAACGGAAGGTAAGCTAGGGAAGGAAAAGGAAGGAAAGGCCAGGGTAACGGAAGGAACGGCACGGCAAGGGGAAACAAGTGTAAGGCACGACACCGAACGCTAGGCAATGAACGGCAAGGCAAGGAAAGGGTAACGCATTTGAAAGCACGGTCAGGCGAGGCAAGGCTAAGGCACGACAACGCAAGGCTAGGCAATGCACGGAAGGCAAGCAAAGAGTAACGGAAGGTAAGGAAGGCACGGGAAAGCAGGGAAAGGCAAGTGTAACGGAAGGAACGGCACGGCAAGGGGAAACAAGGCTAAGGCACGACAACGCACGCTAGGCAATGAACGGCAAGGCAAGGAAAGGAAAGAGTAACGGAAGGAAAGGAAGGCAAGGCAAACCCAGGCAAGGCAAGTGTAACAAAAGGCACGCAACGGCAAGGGGAAACAAGGCTAAGGCACGACAACGCACGGCTAGGCAATGCACGGCAAGGCAAGGAAAGGGTAACGCATGGGAAAGCACGGTCAGGCGAGGCAAGGCTAAGGCATGACAACGCAAGGCTAGGCAATGCACGGAAAGCAAGCAAAGAGTAACGGAACGCAAGGAAGGCAATGAAAAGCAAGGAAAGGCAAGGGTAACGGAAGGAACCTCACGGCTAGGGGTAAGAAGGCTAAGGCACGACAACGCAGGGCTAGGCAATGCACGGCAAGGTAAAGAAAGGGTAACGCAAGGCAAGGCACGGTGAGGCTAGGCAAGGCTAATGCACGACAACGCAACGGCTAGGCAATGCACGACAATGCTAAGGCAAAGCTTAAAGCAAAGGAAGGTGAAAGCACGGTCAGGCGAGATAAGGCTAAGGCACGACAAAGCAAGGCTAGGCAATGCACGGAAGGCAAGCCAAGAGTAACGGAAGGTAAGCAAGGCAAGGAAAAGCAAGGAAAGGCAAGGGTAACGGAAGGAACGGCACGGCAAGGGGAAACAAGGCTAATGCACGGCAACGCAGGCTAGGCAATGCACGGCAAGGCAAGGAAAGGGTAACGCATGGGAAAGCACGGTCAGGCGAGGCAAGGCTAAGGCATGACAACGCAAGGCTAGGCAATGCACGGAAAGTAAGCAAAGAGTAACGGAACGCAAGGAAGGCAAGGGAAAGCAAGGGAAGGCAAGTGTAACAAAAGGCACGCCACGGCAAGGGGAAACAAGGCTAAGGCACGACAACGCACGGCTAGGCAATGCACGGCAAGGCAAGGAAAGGGTAACGCAAGGCAAGGCACGGTGAGGCGAGGCAAGGATAAGGCACGACAATGCAAGGCTAGTCAATGCACGGCAAGGCAAGGAAAGAGTAACGGAAGGAAAGGAAGGCAAGGCAAAGCCAGGAAAGGCAAGTGTAACAAAAGGCACGCCACGGCAAGGGGAAACAAGGCTAAGGCACGACACTGAACGCTAGGCAATGCACGGCAAGGCAAGGAAAGGGTAACGCATGGGAAAGCACGGTCAGTCGAGGCAAGGCTAAGGCATGACAACGCAAGGCTAGGCAATGCACGGAAAGCAAGCAAAGAGTAACGGAAGGCAAGGAAGGCAAGGGAAAGCAAGGGAAGGCAAGGGTAACGGAAGGAACGGCACGGCAAGGGGAAACAAGGCTAAGGCACGGCACCGTACGCTAGGCAATGAACGGCAAGGCAAGGAAAGGGTAACGCATTTGAAAGCACGGTCAGGCGAGGCAACGCTAAGGCACGACAACGCAAGGCTAGGCCATGCACGGAAGGCAAGCAAAGAGTAACGGAAGGTAAGGAAGGCAAGGGAAAGCAAGGGAAGGCAAGTGTAACGGAAGGAACGGCACGGCAAGTGGAAACAAGGCTACGGCACGACAACGCACGGCTAGGCAATGCACGGCAAGGCAAGCAAAGGTAACGCAAGGAAAGGAACGGTGAGGCTGGGCAAGGCTAATGCATGAAAACGCAACGCTAGGCGATGCACGACAATGCAAGGAAAGCTTAAAGCAAAGGAAGGCAACGTCAGGCAAGGCAAGTGTAACAAAAGGCACGCCACGGCAAGGGGAAATTCAGGGAAGGCTAAGGCACGACAACGCACGACTAGGCAATGCACGGCAAGGCAAGGAAAGGGTAACGCAAGGCAAGGCACGGTGAGGCTAGGCAAGGCTAATGCACGACAACGCAAGGCTAGGCAATGCAGGACAATGCAAGGAAAGCGTAACGCATTTGAAAGCACGGTCAGGCGAGGCAACGCTAAGGCACGACAACGCAAGGCTAGGCAATGCAGGGAAGGCAAGCAAAGAGTAACGGAAGGTAAGCAAGGCAAGGAAAAGCAAGGAAAGGCAAGGGTAACGGAAGGAACGGCACGGCAAGGGGAAACAAGGCTAAGGCACGACAACGCACGGCTAGGCAATGCACGGCAAGGCAAGGAAAGGGTAACGCATGGGAAAGCACGGTAAGGGGGGCAAGGCTAAGGCATGACAACACAAGGCTAGGCAATGCACGGAAAGTAAGCAAGAGTAACGGAACGCAAGGAAGGCAAGGGAAAGCAAGGGAAGGCAAGGGTAACGGAAGGAACGGCACGGCAAGGGGAAACAAGGCTAAGGCACGGAAACGTAGGGCTAGGCAATGCACGGCAAGGCAAGGAAAGGGTAACGCATGGGAAAGCACGTTCAGGCGAGGCAAGGCTAAGGCACGACAAAGCAAGGCTAGGCAGTGCACGGCAAGGCAAGGAAAGAGTAACGGAAGGAAAGGAAGGCAAGGCAAAGCCAGGCAAGGCAAGTGTAACAAAAGGCACGGCACGGCAAGGGTAAACAAGGCTAAGGCACGACAACGCACAGCTAGGCAATGCACGGCAAGGCAAGGAAAGGGTAACGCAATTCAAGGCACGGTTAGGCGAGGTAAGGATAAGGCACGACAACGCAAGGCTAGGCAATGCACGGAAGGCAAGCAAAGAGTAACGGAAGGTAAGGAAGGCAAGGGAAAGCAAGGAAAGGGAAGTGTAACGGAAGGAACGGCACGGCAAGTGGAAACAAGGCTAAGGCACGACAACGCACGCTAGGCAATGCACGGCAAGGCAAGGAAAGGGTAACGCATGGGAAAGCACGGACAGGCGAGGCAAGCCTAAGGCATGACAACGCAAGGATAGACAATGCACGGAAAGCAAGCAAAGAGTAACGAAACGCAAGGAAGGCAAGGGAAAGCAAGGGAAGGCAAGGGTAACGGAAGGAACGGCACGGCAAGGGGTAACAAGGCTAAGGCACGACAACGCAGGGCTAGGCAATGCACGGCAAGGGATGGAAAGAGTAACGGAAGGAAAGGAAGGCAAGGCAAAGCCAGGCAAGGCAAGTGTAACAAAAGGCACGCAACGGCAAGGGGAAACAAGGCTAAGGCACGACAACACACGGCTAGGAAATGCACGGCAAGGCAAGGAAAGGATAACGCAAGGCAAGGCACGGTGAGGCTAGGCAAGGTTAATGCACGACAACGCAAGGCTAGGCAATGCACGACTATGCAAGGAAAGCTTAAAGCAAAGGAAGGCACGGTCAGGCGAGATAAGGCTAAGGCACGACAACGCAAGTCTAGGCAATGCACGGAAGGCAAGCAAAGAGTAACGGAAGGTAAGGAAGGCAAGGGAAAGCAAGGAAAGGCAATGGTAACGGAAGGAACGGCACGGCAAGGGGAAACAAGTCTAAGGTACGACACTGAACGCTAGGCAATGCACGGCAAGGCAAGGAAAGAGTAACGCATGGGAAAGCACGGTCAGTCGAGGCAAAGCTAAGGCATGACAACGCAAGGCTAGGCAATGCACGGAAAGCAAGCAAAGACTAACGGAACGCAAGGAAGGCAAGGGAAAGCAAGGGAAGGCAAGGGTAACGGAAGGAACGGCACGGCAAGGGGAAACAAGGCTAAGGCACGGCAACGTAGGCTAGGCAATGCACGGCAAGGCAAGGAAAGGGTAACGCATGGGAAAGCACGTTCAGGCGAGGCAAGGCTAAGGCACGACAACGCAAGGCTTGGCAATGCACGGAAGGCAAGCAAAGAGTAACAGAAGGTAAGGAAGGCAAGGGAAAGCAAAGAAAGGCAAGTGTAACGGAAGGAACGGCACGGCAAGGGGAAACAAGGCTAAGGCACGACAATGCACTGCTAGGCAATGCACGGCAAGGCAAGCAAAGGGTAACGCAAGGAAAGGCACGGTGAGGCTAGTCAAGACTAATGCACGAAAACGCAAGGCTAGGCGATGCACGACAATGCAAGGAAAGTTTAAAGCAAAGGAAGGCAAGGTCAGGGGAGATTAGGCTAAGGCACGACAACGCAAGGCTAGGAAATTCAGGGAAGGCAAGCAAATTGTAACGGAAGGTAAGCAAGGCAAGGAAAAGGAAGGAAAGGCCAGGGTAACGCAAGGAACGGCACGGCAAGGAGAAACAAGTCTAAGGCACGACACCGAACGATAGGCAATGAACGGCCAGGCAAGGAAAGGGTAACGCATTTGAAAGCACGGTCAGGGGAGGCAACGCTAAGGCACGACAACGCAAGGCTAGGCAATGCACGGAAGGCAAGCAAAGAGTAACGGAAGGTAAGGAAGGCAAGGGAAAGCAAGGAAAGGCAAGTGTAACGGAAGGAACGGCACGGCAAGGGGAAACAAGGCTAAGGCACGACAACGCACGGCTAGGCAATGCACGGCAAGGCAAGGAAAGGGTAACGCATGGGAAAGCACGGTCAGGCGAGGCAAGGCTAAGGCATGACAACGCAAGGCTAGGCAATGCACGGAAAGCAAGCAAAGAGTAACGGAACGCAAGGAAGGCAAGGGAAAGCAAGGGAAGGCAAGGGTAACGGAAGGAACGGCACGGCAAGGTGTAACAAGGCTAAGGCACGACAACGCAGGGCTAGGCAATGCACGGCAAGGCAAGGAAAGGGTAACGCAGGGGAAGGCACGGTCAGGTGAGGCAAGGATAAGGCACGACAATGCAATGCTAGGCAATTCACGGCAAGGCAAGGAAAGAGTAACGGAAGGAAAGGAAGGCAAGGCAAAGCCAGGCAAGGCAAGTGTAACAAAAGGCACGCCACGGCAAGGGGAAACAAGGCTAAGGCACGACAACGCACGGCTAGGCAATGCACGGGAAGGCAAGGAAAGGGTAACGCAAGGCAAGGCACGGTGAGGCTAGGCAAGGCTAATGCACGACAACGCAGGGCCAGGCAATGCACGACAATGCAAGGAAAGCTTAAAGCAAAGGAAGGCACGGTCAGGCGAGATAAGGCTAAGGCACGACAACGCAAGGCTAGGCAATGCAGGGAAGGGAAGCAAAGAGTAACGGAAGGTAAGCAAGGCAAGGAAAAGCAAGGAAAGGCAAGGGTAACGGAAGGAACCTCACGGCAAGGGGAAACAAGGCTAAGGCACGGCAACGCAGGCTAGGCAATGCACTGCAAGGTAAGGAAAGGGTAACGCATGGGAAAGCACGGTCAGGCGAGGCAAGGCTAAGGCATGACAAAGCAAGGCTAGGCAATGCACGGAAAGTAAGCAAAGAGTAACGGAAGGCAAGGAAGGCACGGGAAAGCAAGGGAAGGCAAGGGTAACGGAAGGAACGGCACGGTGAGGGGAAACAAGTCTAAGGCACGACAACGCAGGGCTAGGCAATGCACGGCAAGGCAAGGAAAGGGTAACGCAGGCAAGGCTAAGGCAAGGCAACGCAAGGCTAGCCAATGCACGGCAAGGCAAGGGAAGGGTACTGGAAGGCAAGGCAAGGCAAGGCAAAGCAAGGCAAGGCAAGGGTAACGGAAGGAACGGCACGGCAAGGGGAAACAAGGCTAAGGCACGACAACGCACGGCTAGGCAATGCACGGCAAGGCAAGGAAAGGGTAACGCATGGGAAAGCACGGTCAGGCGAGGCAAGGCTAAGGCACGACAACGCAAGGCTAGGCAATGCACGGAAGGCAAGCAAAGAGTAACGGAAGGTAAGGAAGGCAAGGGAAAGCAGGCAAAGGCAAGTGTAACGGAAGGAACGGCACGGCAAGGGGAAACAAGGCTAAGGCACGACAACGCACGCTAGGCAATGCACGGCAAGGCAAGGAAAGGGTAACGCATGGGAAAGCACGGTCAGGCGAGGCAAGGCTAAGGCACGACAACGCAAGGCTAGGCAATGCACGGAAGGCAAGCAAAGAGTAACGGAAGGTAAGGAAGGCAAGGAAAGCAAGGGAAGGCAAGGGTAACGGAAGGAACGGCACGGCAAGGGGAAACAAGGCTAAGGCACGGCAACGCAGGCTAGGCAATGTACGGCAAGGCAAGGAAAGGGTAACGCATGGGAAAGCACGGTCAGGCGAGGCAAGGCTAAGGCATGACAAAGCAAGGCTAGGCAATGCACGGAAAGCAAGCAAAGAGTAACGGAACGCAAGGAAGGCAAGGGAAAGCAACGGAAGGCAAGGCTAACGGAAGGAACGGCACGGCAAGGGGAAACAAGGCTAAGGCACGGCAACGCAGGCTAGGCAATGCACGGCAAGGCAAGGAAAGGTAACGCAAGGGAAAGCAAGGTCAGGCGAGGCAAGGCTAAGGCATGAAAACGCAAGGCTAGGAAATGCAGGGAAAGCAAGCAAAGAGTAACGGAAGGCTAAGGCTAGGCAAGGCTAGGAAAGGAAGGGAAGGCAAGGGTAACGGAAGGAACGGCACGGAAAGGGGAAACAAGGGTAAGGCACGGCAAGGGGACAAGTCTAACGCTAGGCAATGAACGGCAAGGCAAGGAAAGGGTAACGCATTTGAAAGCACGGTCAGGCGAGGCAACGCTAAGGCACGACAACGCAAGGCTAGGCAATGCACGGAAGGCAAGCAAAGAGTAACGGAAGGTAAGGAAGGCAAGGGAAAGCAGGGAAAGGCAAGTGTAACGGAAGGAACGGCACGGCAAGGGGAAACAAGGCTAAGGCACGACAACGCACGGCTAGGCAATGCACGGCAAGGCAAGGAAAGGGTAACGCAAGGAAAGGCACGGTGAGGCTAGGCAAGGCTAATGCACGACAACGCAAGGCTAGGCAATGCACGACAATGCAAGGAAAGGTAACGAAGGAAGGGGGGCAAGGCAAGGCATGACAACCAGGCTAAGGGAATCAAGCAAGGAGTAACAACGCAAGGAAGGAAAGGAAACAAGGGAAGGCAAGGGTAACGGAAGGAACACGGCAAGGGGTAACAAGGCTAAGGCACGAGAACGCAGGCTAGGCAATGCACGGCAAGGCAAGGAAAGGGTAACGCAAGGGAAGGCACGGTCAGGCAGGCAAGGCTAATGCACGACAACGCAAGGCTAGGCAGTGCACGGCAAGGCAAGGAAAGAGTAACGGAAGGAAAGGAAGGCAAGGGAAAGCAAGGTAAGGCAAGTGTAACGGAAGGAACGGCACGGCAAGGGGAAACAAGGCTAAGGCACGGCAACGTAAGCTAGGCAATGCACGGCAAGGCAAGGAAAGGGTAACGCAATTCAAGGCACGGTCAGGCGAGGCAAGGCTAAGGCACGACAACGCAAGGCTAGGCAATGCACGGAAGGCAAGCAAAGTGTAACGGAAGGTAAGGAAGGCAAGGGAAAGCAAGGAAAGGCAAGTGTAACGGAAGGAACGGCACGGCAAGGGGAAACAAGGCTAAGGCACGACACCGAACGCTAGGCAATGCACGGCAAGGCAAGGAAAGGGTAACGCATGGGAAAGCACGGTCAGGCGAGGCAAGCCTAAGGCATGACAACGCAAGGCTAGGCAATGCACGGAAAGCAAGCAAAGAGTAACGGAACGCAAGGAAGGCAAGGGAAAGCAAGGGAAGGCAAGGGTAACGGAAGGAACGGCACGGCAAGGGGTAACAAGGCTAAGGCACGACAACGCAGGGCTAGGCAATGCACGGCAAGGCAAGGAAGAGTAACGGAAGGAAAGGAAGGCAAGGCAAAGCCAGGCAAGGCAAGTGTAACAAAAGGCACGCAACGGCAAGGGGAAACAAGGCTAAGGCACGACAACACACGGCTAGGAAATGCACGGCAAGGCAAGGAAAGGGTAACGCAAGGCAAGGCACGGTGGGGCTAGGCAAGGTTAATGCACGACAACGCAAGGCTAGGCAATGCACGACAATGCAAGGAAAGCTTAAAGCAAAGGAAGGCACGGTCAGGCGAGATAAGGCTAAGGCACGACAACGCAAGGCTAGGCAATGCACGGAAGGCAAGCAAAGAGTAACGGAAGGTAAGGAAGGCAAGGGAAAGCAAGGAAAGGCAAGGGTAACGGAAGGAACGGCACGGCAAGGGGAAACAAGTCTAAGGCACGACACTGAACGCTAGGCAATGCACGGCAAGGCAAGGAAAGGGTAACGCATGGGAAAGCACGGTCAGGCGAGGCAAAGCTAAGGCATGACAACGCAAGGCTAGGCAATGCACGGAAAGCAAGCAAAGAGTAACGGAACGCAAGGAAGGCAAGGGAAAGCAAGGGAAGGCAAGGGTAACGGAAGGAACGGCACGGCAAGGGGAAACAAGGCTAAGGCACGGAAACGTAGGCTAGGCAATGCACGGCAAGGCAAGGAAAGGGTAACGCATGGGAAAGCACGGTCAGGCGAGGCAAGGCTAAGGCACGACAACGCAAGGCTAGGCAATGCACGGCAAGGCAAGCAAAGAGTAACGGAAGGAAAGGAAGGCAAGGCAAAGCCAGGCAAGGCAAGTGTAACGAAAGGCACGCACGGCAAGGGGAAACAAGGCTAAGGCACGACAACGCACGGCTAGGCAATGCACGGCAAGGCAAGGAAAGGGTAACGCAAGGCAAGGCACGGTGAGGCTAGGCAAGGCTAATGCACGACAACGCAAGGCTAGGCAATGCACGACAATGCAAGGAAAGCTTAAAGCAAAGGAAGGCACGGTCAGGCGAGATAAGGCTAAGGCACGACAACGCAAGGCTAGGCAATGCAGGGAAGGGAAGCGAAGAGTAACGGAAGGTAAGCAAGGCAAGGAAAAGCAAGGAAAGGCAAGGGTAACGGAAGGAACGGCACGGCAAGGGGAAACAAGGCTAAGGCACGACAACGCACGGCTAGGCAATGCACGGCAAGGCAAGGAAAGGGTAACGCATGGGAAGCACGGTCAGGCGATGCAAGGCTAAGGCATGACAACGCAAGGCTAGGCAATGCACGGAAGGCAAGCAAAGAGTAACGGAAGGTAAGGAAGGCAAGGGAAAGCAAGGAAAGGCAAGTGTAACGGAAGGAACGGCACGGCAAGGGGAAACAAGGCAAAGGCACGACAACGCACGGCTAGGCAATGCACGGCAAGGCAAGGAAAGGGTAACGCATTTGGGAAAGCACGGTCAGGCGAGGCAATGCACGCTAAGGCACGAGAAGACAACGCAAGGCTAGGCAATGCACGGAAGGCAAGCAAAGAGTAACGGAAGGTAAGGAAGGCAAGGGAAAGCAAGGAAAGGCAAGGTAACGGAAGGAACGGCACGGCAAGGTGTAACAAGGCTAAGGCACGACAACGCAGGGCTAGGCAATGCACGGCAAGGCAAGGAAACGGTAACGCAGGGGAAGGCACGGTCAGGTGAGGCAAGGATAAGGCACGACAATGCAAGGCTAGGCAATGCACGGCAAGGCAAGGAAAGAGTAACGGAAGGAAAGGAAGGCAAGGCAAAGCCAGGCAAGGCAAGTGTAACAAAAGGCACGCCACGGCAAGGGGAAACAAGGCTAAGGCACGACAACGCACGGCTAGGCAATGCACGGGAAGGCAAGGAAAGGGTAACGCAAGGCAAGGCACGGTGAGGCTAGGCAAGGCTAATGCACGACAACGCAAGGCCAGGCAATGCACGACAATGCAAGGAAAGCTTAAAGCAAAGGAAGGCACGGTCAGGCGAGATAAGGCTAAGGCACGACAACGCAAGGCTAGGCAATGCAGGGAAGGGAAGCAAAGAGTAACGGAAGGTAAGCAAGGCAAGGAAAAGCAAGGAAAGGCAAGGGTAACGGAAGGAAGGGCACGGCAAGGGGAAACAAGGCTAAGGCACGGCAACGCAGGCTAGGCAATGCACGGCAAGGTAAGGAAAGGGTAACGCATGGGAAAGCACGGTCAGGCGAGGCAAGGCTAAGGCATGACAACGCAAGGCTAGGCAATGCACGGAAAGTAAGCAAAGAGTAACGGAACGCAAGGAAGGCACGGGAAAGCAAGGGAAGGCAAGGGTAACGGAAGGAACGGCACGGTAAGGGGAAACAAGGCTAAGGCACGACAACGCAGGACTAGGCAATGCACGGCAAGGCAAGCAAAGGGTAACGCAAGGGAAGGCACGGTGAGGCAGGCAAGGCTAAGGCACGACAACGCAAGGCTAGGCAATGCACGACAAGAAAGAGTAACGCAAGGAAAGCAAGGCAAGGAAAGCAGGAAGGCAAGTGTAACAAGGCGACGAAGGGGAAACAAGGCAAGGCACGGCAACGCAGGCTAGGCAATGCACGGCAAGGCAAGGAAAGGGTAACGCAAGGCAAGGCACGGTCAGGCGAGGCAAGGCTAAGGCACGACAACGCAAGGCTAGTCAATGCACGGCAAGGCAAGGAAAGAGTAACGGAAGGCAAGGAAGGCAAGGCAAAGCCAGGCAAGGCAAGTGTAACAAAAGGCACGCCACGGCAAGGGGAAACAAGGCTAAGGCACGACACTGAACGCTAGGCAATGCACGGCAAGGCAAGGAAAGGGTAACGCATGGGAAAGCACGGTCAGGCGAGGCAAGGCTAAGGCATACAACGCAAGGCTAGAATGACGGAAGCAAGCAAAGAGTAACGGAACGCAAGGAAGGCAAGGGAAAGCAAGGGAAGGCAGGGTAACGGAAGGAACGGCACGGCAAGGGGAAACAAGGCTAAGGCTCGGCAACGTAGGCTAGGAAATGCGCGGCAAGGCAAGGAAAGGGTAACGCATGGGAAAGCACGTTCAGGCGAGGCAAGGCTAAGGCACGACAACGCAAGGCTTGGCAATGCACGGAAGGCAAGCAAAGAGTAACGGAAGGTAAGGAAGGCAAGGGAAAGCAAGGAAAGGCAAGTGTAACGGAAGGAACGGCACGGCAAGGGGAAACAAGGCTAAGGCACGACAACGCACGCTAGGCAATGCACGGCAAGGCAAGGAAAGGGTAACGCATGGAAAGGCACGGTGAGGCTAGGCAAGGCTAATGCACGAAAACGCAAGGCTAGGGGATGCACGACAATGCAAGGAAAGCTTAAAGCAAAGGAAGGCAAGGTCAGGCGAGATAAGGCTAAGGCACGACAACGCAAGGCTAGGAAATTCAGGGAAGGCAAGCAAAGAGTAACGGAAGGTAAGCAAGGCAAGGAAAAGCAAGGAAAGGCAAGGGTAACGGAAGGAACGGCACGGCAAGGGGAAACAAGGCTAAGGCACGGCAACGCAGGCTAGGCAATGCACGGAAAGGCAAGGAAAGCTTAAAGCAAAGGAAGGCAAGGTCAGGCGAGATAAGGCTAAGGCACGACAACGCAAGGCTAGGAAATTCAGGGAAGGCAAGCAAAGAGTAACGGAAGGTAAGCTAGGCAAGGAAAAGGAAGGAAAGGCCAGGGTAACGGAAGGAACGGCACGGCAAGGGGAAACAAGTCTAAGGCACGACACCGAACGCTAGGCAATGAACGGCAAGGCAAGGAAAGGGTGACGCATTTGAAAGCACGGTCAGGCGAGGCAACGCTAAGGCACGACAACGCAAGGCTAGGCAATGCACGGAAGGCAAGCAAAGAGTAACGGAAGGTAAGGAAGGCAAGGGAAAGCAGGGAAAGGCAAGTGTAACGGAAGGAACGGCACGGCAAGGGGAAACAAGGCTAAGGCACGACAACGCACGGCTAGGCAATGCACGGCAAGGCAAGGAAAGGGTAACGCAGGGGAAAGCACGGTCAGGCGAGGCAAGGCTAAGGCACGACAATGCAAGGCTAGGCAATGCACGGCAAGGCAAGGAAAGAGTAACGGAAGGAAAGGAAGGCAAGGCAAAGCCAGGCAAGGCAAGTGTAACAAAAGGCACGCCACGGCAAGGGGAAACAAGGCTAAGGCACGACAACGCACGGCTAGGCAATGCACGGCAAGGCAAGGAAAGGGTAACGCAAGGCAAGGCACGGTGAGGCTAGGCAAGGCTAATGCACGACAACGCAAGGCTAGGCAATGCACGACAATGCAAGGAAAGCTTAAAGCAAAGGAAGGCACGGTCAGGCGAGATAAGGCTAAGGCACGACAACGCAAGGCTAGGCAATTCAGGGAAGGCAAGCAAAGAGTAACGGAAGGTAAGCAAGGCAAGGAAAAGCAAGGAAAGGCCAGGGTAAGGGAAGGAACGGCACGGCAAGGGGAAACAAGGCTAAGGCACGACAACGCAGGCTAGGCAATGCACTGAAAGGTAAGGAAAGGGTAACGCATGGGAAAGCACGGTCAGGCGAGGCAAGGCTAAGGCATGACAACGCAAGGCTAGGCAATGCACGGAAAGTAAGCAAAGAGTAACGGAACGCAAGGAAGGCACGGGAAAGCAAGGGAAGGCAAGGGTAACGGAAGGAACGGCACGGCAAGGGGAAACAAGTCTAAGGCACGACACCGAACGCTAGGCAATGAACGGCAAGGCAAGGAAAGGGTAACGCATTTGAAAGCACGGTCAGGCGAGGCAACGCTAAGGCACGACAACGGAAGGCTAGGCCATGCACGGAAGGCAAGCAAAGAGTAACGGAAGGTAAGGAAGGCAAGGGAAAGCAAGGGAAGGCAAGTGTAACGGAAGGAACGGCACGGCAAGGGGAAACAAGTCTAAGGCACGACAACGCAGGGCTAGGCAATGCACGGCAAGGCAAGGAAAGGGTAACGCAGGGGAAGGCACGGTCAGGTGAGGCAAGGATAAGGCACGACAATGCAAGGCTAGGCAATGCACGGCAAGGCAAGGAAAGAGTAACGGAAGGAAAGGAAGGCAAGGCAAAGCCAGGCAAGGCAAGTGTAACAAAAGGCACGCCACGGCAAGGGGAAACAAGGCTAAGGCACGACAACGCACGACTAGGCAATGCACGGCAAGGCAAGGAAAGGGTAACGCAAGGCAAGGCACGGTGAGGCTAGGCAAGGCTAATGCACGACAACGCAAGGCTAGGCAATGCAGGACAATGCAAGGAAAGCTTAAAGCAAAGGAAGGCACGGTCAGGCGAGATAAGGCTAAGGCACGACAACGCAAGGCTAGGCAATGCAGGGAAGGGAAGCGAAGAGTAACGGAAGGTAAGCAAGGCAAGGAAAAGCAAGGAAAGGCAAGGGTAACGGAAGGAACGGCACGGCAAGGGGAAACAAGGCTAAGGCACGGCAACGCAGGCTAGGCAATGCACGGCAAGGCAAGGAAAGGGTAACGCATGGGAAAGCACGGTCAGGCGAGGTAAGGCTAAGGCATGACAACGCAAGGCTAGGCAATGCACGGAAAGTAAGCAAAGAGTAACGGAACGCAAGGAAGGCAAGGGAAAGCAAGGGAAGGCAAGGGTAACGGAAGGAACGGCACGGCAAGGGGAAACAAGGCTAAGGCACGGAAACGTAGGCTAGGCAATGCACGGCAAGGCAAGGAAAGGGTAACGCATGGGAAAGCACGTTCAGGCGAGGCAAGGCTAAGGCACGACAAAGCAAGGCTAGGCAATGCACGGAAGGCAAGCAAAGAGTAACGGAAGGTAAGGAAGGCAAGGGAAAGCAAAGAAAGGCAAGTGTAACGGAAGGAACGGCACGGCAAGGGGAAACAAGGCTAAGGCACGGCATCGCAGGCTAGGCGATGCACGACAATGCAAGGAAAGCTTAAAGCAAAGGAAGGCAAGGTCAGGCGAGATAAGGCTAAGGCACGACAACGCAAGGCTAGGAAATTCAGGGAAGGCAAGCAAAGAGTAACGGAAGGTAAGCTAGGCAAGGAAAAGGAAGGAAAGGCCGGGGTAACGGAAGGAACGGCACGGCAAGGGGAAACAAGTCTAAGGCACGACACCGAACGCTAGGCAATGAACGGCAAGGCAAGGAAAGGGTGACGCATTTGAAAGCACGGTCAGGCGAGGCAACGCTAAGGCACGACAACGCAAGGCTAGGCAATGCACGGAAGGCAAGCAAAGAGTAACGGAAGGTAAGGAAGGCAAGGGAAAGCAGGGAAAGGCAAGTGTAACGGAAGGAACGGCACGGCAAGGGGAAACAAGGCTAAGGCACGACAACGCACGGCTAGGCAATGCACGGCAAGGCAAGGAAAGGGTAACGCAAGGCAAGGCACGGTGAGGCTAGGCAAGGCTAATGCACGACAACGCAAGGCTAGGCAATGCACGACAATGCAAGGAAAGCTTAAAGCAAAGGAAGGCAAGGTCAGGCGAGATAAGGCAAAGGCACGGCAACGCAGGCTAAGCAATGCACGGCAAGGCAAGGAAAGGGTAACGCATGGGAAAGCACGGTCAGGCGAGGCAAGGCTAAGGCATGACAACGCAAGGCTAGGCAATGCACGGAAAGTAAGCAAAGAGTAACGGAACGCAAGGAAGGCAAGGGAAAGCAAGGGAAGGCAAGGGTAACGGAAGGAACGGCACGGAAAGGGGAAACAAGGCTAAGGCACGGAAACGTAGGCTAGGCAATGCACGGCAAGGCAAGGAAAGGGTAACGCATGGGAAAGCACGTTCAGGCGAGGCAAGGCTAAGGCACGACAACGCAAGGCTAGGCAATGCACGGAAGGCAAGCAAAGAGTAACGGAAGGTAAGGAAGGCAAGGGGAAGCAAAGAAAGGCAAGTGTAACGGAAGGAACGGCACGGCAAGGGGAAACAAGGCTAAGGCACGACAACGCACGGCTAGGCAATGCACGGCAAGGCAAGCAAAGGGTAACGCAAGGAAAGGCACGGTGTGGCTAGGTAAGGCTAATGCATGAAAACGCAAGGCTAGGCGATGCACGACAATGCAAGGAAAGCTTAAAGCAAAGGAAGGCAAGGTCAGGCGAGATAAGGCTAAGGCACGACAACGCAAGGCTAGGAAATTCAGGGAAGGCAAGCAAAGAGTAACGGAACGCAAGGAAGGCACGGGAAAGCAAGGGAAGGCAAGGGTAACGGAAGGAACGGCACGGCAAGGGGAAACAAGTCTAAGGCACGACACCGAACGCTAGGCAATGAACGGCAAGGCAAGGAAAGGGTAACGCATTTGAAAGCACGGTCAGGCGAGGCAACGCTAAGGCACGACAACGCAAGGCTAGGCAATGCAGGGAAGGGAAGCGAAGAGTAACGGAAGGTAAGCAAGGCAAGGAAAAGCAAGGAAAGGCAAGGGTAACGGAAGGAACGGCACGGCAAGGGGAAACAAGGCTAAGGCACGGCAACGCAGGCTAGGCAATGCACGGCAAGGCAAGGAAAGGGTAACGCAGGGGAAGGCACGGTCAGGTGAGGGAAGGATAAGGCGCGACAATGCAAGTCTAGGCAATGTACGGCAAGGCAAGGAAAGAGTAACGGAAGGAAAGGAAGGCAAGGCAAAGCCAGGCAAGGCAAGTGTAACAAAAGGCACGCAACGGCAAGGGGAAACAAGGCTAAGGCACGACAACGCACGGCTAGGCAATGCACGGCAAGGCAAGGAAAGGGTAACGCAAGGCAAGGCACGGTCAGGCTAGGCAAGGCTAATGCACGACAACGCAAGGCTAGGCAATGCACGACAATGCAAGGAAAGCTTAAAGCAAAGGAAGGCACGGTCAGGCGAGATAAGGCTAAGACACGACAACGCAAGGCTAGGCAATGCAGGGAAGGGAAGCGAAGAGTAACGGAAGGTAAGCAAGTCAAGGAAAAGCAAGGAAAGGCAAGGGTAACGGAAGGAACGGCACGGCAAGGGGAAACAAGGCTAAGGCACGGCAACGCAGGCTAGGCAATGCACGGCAAGGCAAGGAAAGGGTAACGCATGGGAAAGCACGTTCAGGCGAGGCAAGGCTAAGGCACGACAACGCAAGGCTAGGCAATGCACGGAAGGCAAGCAAAGAGTAACGGAAGGTAAGGAAGGCAAGGGAAAGCAAAGAAAGGCAAGTGTAACGGAAGGAACGGCACGGCAAGGGGAAACA